>NW_020861673.1:0-13049 GCF_003713205.1 Coffea eugenioides
ATGAGACTTTTGACGGTGATCGTCAAGCTCAGTGAATTGTATCATTTTTCGTGCCGAGCTTTATCAAGTGAATTATAAGTTAAAACCCTAGTATACGCGATTTAAGGAAAATTGTAGTTAAAACCCATGAAAGTTGTAGTTCTATGTCTTAGCTTTCCAACGGTCCTAAGAACACCTTAATCGGACTTCGGTAGCCTGAGTTATTGTCTTTTAACCATAGTGCTGTTAGCTAACCCGTTTGTGAGATTCTCATTTTGTACATTGAAATTTTGGCCAAGCTACACTACGAACTAGACTGAGTGGTGTTCATCAAAGTTGTAACCCTTTATATTAGCTTCGAAACTATATAAATTGCATCCCAATCTGATAAGCGTAGCCTCAGTTGTGTCCGTTACGCAAAACAACGTCAAATCTGTCTTGTTCTAAACTTAATTTCCGTACATGTCCTTGGCTTGATTTTGTACTTGTATGACTTTGAGCCTATTGAACGGCTATTGAAATAAGATTATTTTGTGTGTGACTTTGGGACTGTTTGAGGAAAATATTGAAACCATAAATGGCTGAAAAATAGGTAAACACATGGGGCATGCCGCCAAATTTTCACGAGAGATATAACTAGCCTTTGGAGTTCTAGTTCTGTGTTTTGTAAATTTGACTTGTATACACTGACAACTGGGTTGAGATGTCTTCATGAAAGTTGTAACTCTTTGTCTAAGCTTCGAGACACTACCTAGTACATTTTGATCCGATAACCACAGCTCCAGTTATGGGCCAAATCGTGTAACCCGTTTTGTACCATTTTCATTTTCACGCACACGCACGTGCATTTCTCGACCGTTTTTGCCGTTTTGGACCGTTTAGGACTACTTTTATTATTTTGTTACCATTCCAGCCGTTTCGGCCAATTTCGACATTCTTTTGGCCTTAACGTCATTTTTCGCAGTTTTCGACCGTTTTCGATTGTTTAAACTATAAACTGCTATTGTATGGCCGTTTCACTTATGTGTATATAATCTGTCAATACAAACTATGAGGCTTTTGACGGTGATAGTCAAGCTCAGTGAATTGTATCATTTTTCGTGCCGAGCTTTATCAAGTGAATTATAAGTTAAAACCCTAGTATACGCGATTTAAGGAAACTTTTAGTTAAAACCCATGAAAGTTGTAGTTCTATGTATTAGCTTTTCAACGGTCCTAAGAACACCTTAATCGGACTTCGGTAGCCTGAGTTATTGTCATTTAACCATAGTGCTGTTAGCTAACCCGTTTGTGAGATTCTCATTTTGTACATTGAAATTTTGGCCAAGCTACACTACGAACTAGACTGAGTGGTCTTCATCAAAGTTGTAACCCTTTATCTTAGCTTCGAAACTGTATAAATTGCATCCCAATCTGATAAGCGTAGCCTCAGTTGTGTCCGTTACGCAAAACAACGTCAAATCTGTCTTGTGCTACACTTCATTTCCGCACATGTCCTTGGCTTGATTTTGTACTTGTATGACTTTGAGCCTAATGAACGGCTATTGAAATAAGATTATTTTGTGTGTGACTTTGGGACTGTTTGAGGAAAATATTGAAACCATAAATGGCTGAAAAATAGGTAAACACATGGGGCATGCCGCCACATTTTCACGAGAGATATAAACTAGCCTTTGGAGTTCTAGTTCTGTGTTTTGTAAATTTGACTTGTATACACTGACAACTGGGTTGAGATGTCTTCATGAAAGTTGTAACTCTTTGTCTAAGCTTCGAGACACTACCTAGTACATTTTGATCCGATAACCACAGCTCCAGTTATGGGCCAAATCTTGTAACCCGTTTTGTACCATTTTCATTTTCACGCACACGCACGTGCATTTCTCAACCATTTTTACCGTTTTGGACCGTTTAGGACAACTTTTGTTATTTTGTTACCATTCCGGCCGTTTCGGCCAATTTCGACATTCTTTTGGCCTTAACGTCGTTTTTGACCGTTTTTGATTGTATAAATTATAAACTGCTATTGTATGGTCATTTCATTTATGTGTGTATATAATCTGTCAATACAAACTATGAGACTTTTGACGGTGATCGTCAAGCTCAGTGAATTGTATCATTTTTCGTGCCGAGCTTTATCAAGTGAATTATAAGTTAAAACCCTAGTATACGCGATTTAAGGAAAATTGTAGTTAAAACCCATGAAAGTTGTAGTTCTATGTCTTAGCTTTCCAACGGTCCTAAGAACACCTTAATCGGACTTCGGTAGCCTGAGTTATTGTCTTTTAACCATAGTGCTGTTAGCTAACCCGTTTGTGAGATTCTCATTTTGTACATTGAAATTTTGGCCAAGCTACACTACGAACTAGACTGAGTGGTGTTCATCAAAGTTGTAACCCTTTATATTAGCTTCGAAACTATATAAATTGCATCCCAATCTGATAAGCGTAGCCTCAGTTGTGTCCGTTACGCAAAACAACGTCAAATCTGTCTTGTTCTAAACTTAATTTCCGTACATGTCCTTGGCTTGATTTTGTACTTGTATGACTTTGAGCCTATTGAACGGCTATTGAAATAAGATTATTTTGTGTGTGACTTTGGGACTGTTTGAGGAAAATATTGAAACCATAAATGGCTGAAAAATAGGTAAACACATGGGGCATGCCGCCAAATTTTCACGAGAGATATAAACTAGCCTTTGGAGTTCTAGTTCTGTGTTTTGTAAATTTGACTTGATATACACTGACAACTTGGGTTGAGATGTCTGTCATGAAAAGTTGATAACACTCTTTGTCTAGCTTTCGAGACACTAACTAGTACATTTTGATTCCGAAACCACAGCTCCAGTTATGGGCCAAGCGTTTTGTAACCCCAATTTGTACATTTTCATTTTCACGCAGCACGCACGATGCATATTCTCAACCATTTTTTGCCGTTTTGACCGTTTAGGACAACTTTTGTTATTTTGTTACATTCCGGCCGTTTTCGGCCAATTCGACTTCTTTTGGGCCTTAACGTCGGTTTTTGACGTTTTTTGATTGTTATTTAAATTAGTAAAACTGCTATGTATGGTCATTTTCATTTATGTGTGTATATAGATCTTGTCAATACCAACTATGAGCATTTGAGGTACGTCAAGCTCAGTTGAAATTGTATCATTTTTTCGTGTGATGCGAGCTTTATCAATGAATATAAGTTAAACCCTAGTATACTCGATTTAAGGGAAATTGTGAGTTAAACCCATGTTGAAGTTGTAGTTCTATGTATTAGCTTTTCAACGGTCCTAAGAACACCTTAATCGGACTTCGGTAGCCTGAGTTCTATTGTTCATTTAACCATAGTGCTGTTAGTAACCCGTTTTGTGAGATTCTCATTTTTGTACAATGAAATTTTGCCAAGCTGAGCACTACGAACTAGACTGAAGCTGGTCTTATCAAAGTTGTAACCCTTTATCTTAGCTTCGAACTGGTATAAAATTTCATCCCAATCTGATAAGCGTAGCTCAGTTGTCTGTTCCGTTACGCCAAAACAACGCAAATCTGTCTTGTGCTACCACTTCATTTCCGCACATGTCCTGGCTTTGATTTGTTACTTGTATGACTTTGAGCCATATTGAACGGCTATTTTGAATAAGATTATTTTGTGTGTGACTTTGGGACTGTTTGAGGCAAAATATTGAAACCATAATGGCTAAAAATAGGGTAACACATTGGGGCATCCGCCAAATTTTCACGAGAGAATATTAAACTAGCCTTGGAGTTCTAGTTCTGTGTTTTGTAAATTTGACTTGTATACACTGAACTGACAACTGGGTTGAGATGTCTTCATGAAAGTTGTAACTCTTTGTCTAAGCTTCGAGACACTACCTAGTACATTTTGATCCGATAACCACAGCTCCAGTTATGGGCCAAATCGTGTAACCCGTTTTGTACCATTTTCATTTTCACGCACACGCACGTGCATTTCTCGACCGTTTTTGCCGTTTTGGACCGTTTAGGACTACTTTTGTTATTTTGTTACCATTCCAGCCGTTTCGGCCAATTTCGACATTCTTTTGGCCTTAACGTCGTTTTTCACCGTTTTCGACCGTTTTCGATTGTTTAAATTATAAACTGCTATTGTATGGCCGTTTCACTTATGTGTATATAATCTGTCAATACAAACTATGAGGCTTTTGACGGTGATAGTCAAGCTCAGTGATTTGTATCATTTTTCGTGCCGAGCTTTATCAAGTGAATTATAAGTTAAAACCCTAGTATACGCGATTTAAGGAAACTTTTAGTTAAAACCCATGAAAGTTGTAGTTCTATGTCTTAGCTTTTCAACGGTCCTAAGAACACCTTAATCGGACTTCGGTAGCCTGAGTTATTGTCATTTAACCATAGTGCTGTTAGCTAACCCGTTTGTGAGATTCTCATTTTGTACATTGAAATTTTGGCCAAGCTACACTACGAACTAGATTGAGTGGTCTTCATCAAAGTTGTAACCCTTTATCTTAGCTTCGAAACTGTATAAATTGCATCCCAATCCGATAAGCGTAGCCTCAGTTGTGTCCGTTACGCAAAACAACGTCAAATCTGTCTTGTTCTAAACTTCATTTCCGCACATGTCCTTGGCTTGATTTTGTACTTGTATGACTTTGAGCCTATTGAACGGCTATTGAAATAAGATTATTTTGTGTGTGACTTTGGGACTGTTTGAGGAAAATATTGAAACCATAAATGGCTGAAAAATAGGTAAACACAAGGGGCATGCCCCCAAATTTTCACGAGAGATATAAACTAGCCTTTGGAGTTCTAGTTCTGTGTTTTGTAAATTTGACTTGTATACACTGACAACTGGGTTGAGATGTCTTCATGAAAGTTGTAACTCTTTGTCTAAGCTTCGAGACACTACCTAGTACATTTTGATCCGATAACCACAGCTCCAGTTATGGGCCAAATCGTGTAACCCGTTTTGTACCATTTTCATTTTCACGCACACGCACGTGCATTTCTCAACCATTTTTACCGTTTTGGACCGTTTAGGACAACTTTTGTTATTTTGTTACCATTCCGGCCGTTTCGGCCAATTTCGACATTCTTTTGGCCTTAACGTCGTTTTTGACCGTTTTTGATTGTATAAATTATAAACTGCTATTGTATGGTCATTTCATTTATGTGTGTATATAATCTGTCAATACAAACTATGAGGCTTTTGACGGTGATCGTCAAGCTCAGTGAATTGTATCATTTTTCGTGCCGAGCTTTATCAAGTGAATTATAAGTTAAAACCCTAGTATACTCGATTTAAGGATAATTGTAGTTAAAACCCATGAAAGTTGTAGTTCTATGTCTTAGCTTTCCAACGGTCCTAAGAACACCTTAATCGGACTTCGGTAGCCTGAGTTATTGTCATTTAACCATAGTGCTGTTAGCTAACCCGTTTGTGAGATTCTCATTTTGTACATTGAAATTTTGGCCAAGCTACACTACGAACTAGACTGAGTGGTCTTCATCAAAGTTGTAACCCTTTATCTTAGCTTCGAAACTGTATAAATTGCATCCCAATCTGATAAGCGTAGCCTCAGTTGTGTCCGTTACGCAAAACAACGTCAAATCTGTCTTGTGCTACACTTCATTTCCGCACATGTCCTTGGCTTGATTTTGTACTTGTATGACTTTGAGCCTATTGAACGGCTATTGAAATAAGATTATTTTGTGTGTGACTTTGGGACTGTTTGAGGAAAATATTGAAACCATAAATGGCTGAAAAATAGGTAAACACATGGGGCATGCCGCCAAATTTTGACGAGAGATATAAACTAGCCTTTGGAGTTCTAGTTCTGTGTTTTGTAAATTTGACTTGTATACACTGACAACTGGGTTGAGATGTCTTCATGAAAGTTGTAACTCTTTGTCTAAGCTTCGAGACACTACCTAGTACATTTTGATCCGATAACCACAGCTCCAGTTATGGGCCAAATCGTGTAACCCGTTTTGTACCATTTTCATTTTCACGCACACGCACGTGCATTTCTCAACCATTTTTACCGTTTTGGACCGTTTAGGACAACTTTTGTTATTTTGTTACCATTCCGGCCGTTTCGGCCAATTTCGACATTCTTTTGGCCTTAACGTCGTTTTTGACCGTTTTTGATTGTATAAATTATAAACTGCTATTGTATGGTCATTTCATTTATGTGTGTATATAATCTGTCAATACAAACTATGAGGCTTTTGACGGTGATCGTCAAGCTCAGTGAATTGTATCATTTTTCGTGCCGAGCTTTATCAAGTGAATTATAAGTTAAAACCCTAGTATACGCGATTTAAGGAAAATTGTAGTTAAAACCCATGAAAGTTGTAGTTCTATGTCTTAGCTTTCCAACGGTCCTAAGAACACCTTAATCGGACTTCGGTAGCCTGAGTTATTGTCATTTAACCATAGTGCTGTTAGCTAACCCGTTTGTGAGATTCTCATTTTGTACATTGAAATTTTGGCCAAGCTACACTACGAACTAGACTGAGTGGTGTTCATCAAAGTTGTAACCCTTTATATTAGCTTCGAAACTATATAAATTGCATCCCAATCTGATAAGCGTAGCCTCAGTTGTGTCCGTTACGCAAAACAACGTCAAATCTGTCTTGTTCTAAACTTCATTTCCGCACATGTCCTTGGCTTGATTTTGTACTTGTATGACTTTGAGCCTATTGAACGGCTATTGAAATAAGATTATTTTGTGTGTGACTTTGGGACTGTTTGAGGAAAATATTGAAACCATAAATGGCTGAAAAATAGGTAAACACATGGGGCATGCCGCCAAATTTTCACGAGAGATATAAACTAGCCTTTGGAGTTCTAGTTCTGTGTTTTGTAAATTTGACTTGTATACACTGACAACTGGGTTGAGATGTCTTCATGAAAGTTGTAACTCTTTGTCTAAGCTTCGAGACACTACCTAGTACATTTTGATCCGATAACCACAGCTCCAGTTATGGGCCAAATCGTGTAACCCGTTTTGTACCATTTTCATTTTCACGCACACGCACGTGCATTTCTCAACCATTTTTGCCGTTTTGGACCGTTTAGGACAACTTTTGTTATTTTGTTACCATTCCGGCCGTTTCGGCCAATTTCGACATTCTTTTGGCCTTAACGTCATTTTTCACAGTTTTCGACCGTTTTCGATTGTTTAAACTATAAACTGCTATTGTATGGCCGTTTCACTTATGTGTATATAATCTGTCAATACAAACTATGAGGCTTTTGACGGTGATAGTCAAGCTCAGTGAATTGTATCATTTTTCGTGCCGAGCTTTATCAAGTGAATTATAAGTTAAAACCCTAGTATACTCGATTTAAGGAAAATTGTAGTTAAAACCCATGAAAGTTGTAGTTCTATGTCTTAGCTTTCCAACGGTCCTAAGAACACCTTAATCGGACTTCGGTAGCCTGAGTTATTGTCATTTAACCATAGTGCTGTGAGCTAACCCGTTTGTGAGATTCTCATTTTGTACGTTGAAATTTTGGCCAAACTACACTACGAACTAGACTGAGTGGTCTTCATCAAAGTTGTAACCCTTTCTCTTAGCTTCGAAACTATATAAATTGCATCCCAATCTGATAAGCTTAGCCTCAGTTGTGTCCGTTACGCAAAACAACGTCAAATCTGTCTTGTGCTACACTTCATTTCCGCACATGTCCTTGGCTTGATTTTGTACTTGTATGACTTTGAGCCTATTGAATGGCTATTGAAATAAAATTATTTTGTGTGTGACTTTGGAACTGTTTGAGAAAAATATTGAAACCATAAATGGCTGAAAAATAGGTAAACACAAGGGGCATGCCGCCAAATTTTCACGAGAGATATAAACTAGCCTTTGGAGTTCTAGTTCTGTGTGTTTGCAAATTTGACTTGTATACACTGACAACTGGGTTGAGATGTCTTCATGAAAGTTGTAACTCTTTGTCTAAGCTTCGAGACACTACCTAGTACATTTTGATCCGATAACCACAGCTCCAGTTATGGGCCAAATCGTGTAACCCGTTTTGTACCATTTTCATTTTCACGCACACGCACGTGCATTTCTCAACCGTTTTTGCCGTTTTGGACCGTTTAGGACTACTTTTATTATTTTGTTACCATTCCAGCCGTTTCGGCCAATTTCGACATTCTTTTGGCCTTAACGTCATTTTTCACAGTTTTCGACCGTTTTCGATTGTTTAAACTATAAACTGCTATTGTATGGCCGTTTCACTTATGTGTATATAATCTGTCAATACAAACTATGAGGCTTTTGACGGTGATAGTCAAGCTCAGTGAATTGTATCATTTTTCGTGCCGAGCTTTATCAAGTGAATTATAAGTTAAAACCCTAGTATACGCGATTTAAGGAAACTTTTAGTTAAAACCCGTGAAAGTTGTAGTTCTATGTATTAGCTTTTCAACGGTCCTAAGAACACCTTAATCGGACTTCGGTAGCCTGAGTTATTGTCATTTAACCATAGTGCTGTTAGCTAACCCGTTTGTGAGATTCTCATTTTGTACATTGAAATTTTTGCCAAGCTACACTACGAACTAGACTGAGTGGTCTTCATCAAAGTTGTAACCCTTTATCTTAGCTTCGAAACTGTATAAATTTCATCCCAATCTGATAAGCGTAGCCTCAGTTGTGTCCGTTACGCAAAACAACGTCAAATCTGTCTTGTGCTACACTTCATTTCCGCACATGTCCTTGGCTTGATTTTGTACTTGTATGACTTTGAGCCTATTGAACGGCTATTGAAATAAGATTATTTTGTGTGTGACTTTGGGACTGTTTGAGGAAAATATTGAAACCATAAATGGCTGAAAAATAGGTAAACACATGGGGCATGCCGCCAAATTTTCACGAGAGATATAAACTAGCCTTTGGAGTTCTAGTTCTGTGTTTTGTAAATTTGACTTGTATACACTGACAACTGGGTTGAGATGTCTTCATGAAAGTTTAACTCTTTGTCTAAGCTTCGAGACACTACCTAGTACATTTTGATCCGATAACCACAGCTCCAGTTATGGGCCAAATCGTGTAACCCGTTTTGTACCATTTTCATTTTCACGCACACGCACGTGCATTTCTCGACCGTTTTTGCCGTTTTGGACCGTTTAGGACTACTTTTGTTATTTTGTTACCATTCCAGCCGTTTCGGCCAATTTCGACATTCTTTTGGCCTTAACGTCGTTTTTCACCGTTTTCGACCGTTTTCGATTGTTTAAATTATAAACTGCTATTGTATGGCCGTTTCACTTATGTGTATATAATCTGTCAATACAAACTATGAGGCTTTTGACGGTGATAGTCAAGCTCAGTGAATTGTATCATTTTTCGTTCCGAGCTTTATCAAGTGAATTATAAGTTAAAACCCTAGTATACGCGATTTAAGAAAACTTTTAGTTAAAACCCATGAAAGTTGTAGTTCTATGTCTTAGCTTTTCAACGGTCCTAAGAACACCTTAATCGGACTTCGGTAGCCTGAGTTATTGTCATTTAACCATAGTGCTGTTAGCTAACCCGTTTGTGAGATTCTCATTTTGTACATTGAAATTTTGGCCAAGCTACACTACGAACTAGATTGAGTGGTCTTCATCAAAGTTGTAACCCTTTATCTTAGCTTCGAAACTGTATAAATTGCATCCCAATCCGATAAGCGTAGCCTCAGTTGTGTCCGTTACGCAAAACAACGTCAAATCTGTCTTGTTCTAAACTTCATTTCCGCACATGTCCTTGGCTTGATTTTGTACTTGTATGACTTTGAGCCTATTGAACGGCTATTGAAATAAGATTATTTTGTGTGTGACTTTGGGACTGTTTGAGGAAAATATTGAAACAATAAATGGCTGAAAAATAGGTAAACACAAGGGGCATGCCGCCAAATTTTGACGAGAGATATGAACTAGCCTTTGGAGTTCTAGTTCTGTGTTTTGCAAATTTGACTTGTATACACTGACAACTGGGTTGAGATGTCTTCATGAAAGTTGTAACTCTTTGTCTAAGCTTCGAGACACTACCTAGTACATTTTGATCCGATAACCACAGCTCCAGTTATGGGCCAAATCTTGTAACCCGTTTTGTACCATTTTCATTTTCACGCACACGCACGTGCATTTCTCAACCATTTTTACCGTTTTGGACCGTTTAGGACAACTTTTGTTATTTTGTTACCATTCCGGCCGTTTCGGCCAATTTCGACATTCTTTTGGCCTTAACGTCGTTTTTGACCGTTTTTTATTGTATAAATTATAAACTGCTATTGTATGGTCATTTCATTTATGTGTGTATATAATCTGTCAATACAAACTATGAGGCTTTTGACGGTGATCGTCAAGCTCAGTGAATTGTATCATTTTTCGTGCCGAGCTTTATCAAGTGAATTATAAGTTAAAACCCTAGTATACTCGATTTAAGGAAAATTGTAGTTAAAACCCATGAAAGTTGTAGTTCTATGTATTAGCTTTCCAACGGTCCTAAGAACACCTTAATCGGACTTCGGTAGCCTGAGTTATTGTCATTTAACCATAGTGCTGTTAGCTAACCCGTTTGTGAGATTCTCATTTTGTACATTGAAATTTTTGCCAACCTACACTACGAACTAGACTGAGTGGTCTTCATGAAAGTTGTAACCCTTTATCTTAGCTTCGAAACTGTATAAATTTCATCCCAATCTGATAAGCGTAGCCTCAGTTGTGTCCGTTACGCAAAACAACGTCAAATCTGTCTTGTGCTACACTTCATTTCCGCACATGTCCTTGGCTTGATTTTGTACTTGTATGACTTTGAGCCTATTGAACGGCTATTGAAATAAGATTATTTTGTGTGTGACTTTGGGACTGTTTGAGGAAAATATTGAAACCATAAATGGCTGAAAAATAGGTAAACACATGGGGCATGCCGCCAAATTTTCACGAGAGATACAAACTAGCCTTTGGAGTTCTAGTTCTGTGTTTTGTAAATTTGACTTGTATACACTGACAACTGGGTTGAGATGTCTTCATGAAAGTTTAACTCTTTGTCTAAGCTTCGAGACACTACCTAGTACATTTTGATCCGATAACCACAGCTCCAGTTATGGGCCAAATCGTGTAACCCGTTTTGTACCATTTTCATTTTCACGCACACGCACGTGCATTTCTCGACCGTTTTTGCCGTTTTGGACCGTTTAGGACTACTTTTGTTATTTTGTTACCATTCCAGCCGTTTCGGCCAATTTCGACATTCTTTTGGCCTTAACGTCGTTTTTCACCGTTTTCGACCGTTTTCGATTGTTTAAATTATAAACTGCTATTGTATGGCCGTTTCACTTATGTGTATATAATCTGTCAATACAAACTATGAGGCTTTTGACGGTGATAGTCAAGCTCAGTGAATTGTATCATTTTTCGTTCCGAGCTTTATCAAGTGAATTATAAGTTAAAACCCTAGTATACGCGATTTAAGAAAACTTTTAGTTAAAACCCATGAAAGTTGTAGTTCTATGTCTTAGCTTTTCAACGGTCCTAAGAACACCTTAATCGGACTTCGGTAGCCTGAGTTATTGTCATTTAACCATAGTGCTGTTAGCTAACCCGTTTGTGAGATTCTCATTTTGTACATTGAAATTTTGGCCAAGCTACACTACGAACTAGATTGAGTGGTCTTCATCAAAGTTGTAACCCTTTATCTTAGCTTCGAAACTGTATAAATTGCATCCCAATCTGATAAGCGTAGCCTCAGTTGTGTCCGTTACGCAAAACAACGTCAAATCTGTCTTGTTCTAAACTTCATTTCCGCACATGTCCTTGGCTTGATTTTGTACTTGTATGACTTTGAGCCTATTGAACGGCTATTGAAATAAGATTATTTTGTGTGTGACTTTGGGACTGTTTGAGGAAAATATTGAAACCATAAATGGCTGAAAAATAGGTAAACACAAGGGGCATGCCGCCAAATTTTCACGAGAGATATAAACTAGCCTTTGGAGTTCTAGTTCTGTGTTTTGTAAATTTGACTTGTATACACTGTCAACTGGGTTGAGATGTCTTCATGAAAGTTGTAACTCTTTGTCTAAGCTTCGAGACACTACCTAGTACATTTTGATCCGATAACCACAGCTCCAGTTATGGGCCAAATCGTGTAACCCGTTTTGTACCATTTTCATTTTCACGCACACGCACGTGCATTTCTCAACCATTTTTACCGTTTTGGACCGTTTAGGACAACTTTTGTTATTTTGTTACCATTCCGGCCGTTTCGGCCAATTTCGACATTCTTTTGGCCTTAACGTCGTTTTTGACCGTTTTTTATTGTATAAATTATAAACTGCTATTGTATGGTCATTTCATTTATGTGTGTATATAATCTGTCAATACAAACTATGAGGCTTTTGACGGTGATCGTCAAGCTCAGTGAATTGTATCATTTTTCGTGCCGAGCTTTATCAAGTGAATTATAAGTTAAAACCCTAGTATACTCGATTTAAGGAAAATTGTAGTTAAAACCCATGAAAGTTGTAGTTCTATGTATTAGCTTTCCAACGGTCCTAAGAACACCTTAATCGGACTTCGGTAGCCTGAGTTATTGTCATTTAACCATAGTGCTGTTAGCTAACCCGTTTGTGAGATTCTCATTTTGTACATTGAAATTTTTGCCAACCTACACTACGAACTAGACTGAGTGGTCTTCATGAAAGTTGTAACCCTTTATCTTAGCTTCGAAACTGTATAAATTTCATCCCAATCTGATAAGCGTAGCCTCAGTTGTGTCCGTTACGCAAAACAACGTCAAATCTGTCTTGTGCTACACTTCATTTCCGCACATGTCCTTGGCTTGATTTTGTACTTGTATGACTTTGAGCCTATTGAACGGCTATTGAAATAAGATTATTTTGTGTGTGACTTTGGGACTGTTTGAGGAAAATATTGAAACCATAAATGGCTGAAAAATAGGTAAACACAAGTGGCATGCCCCCAAATTTTCACGAGAGATATAAACTAGCCTTTGGAGTTCTAGTTCTGTGTTTTGTAAATTTGACTTGTATACACTGACAACTGGGTTGAGATGTCTTCATGAAAGTTG
>NW_020861674.1:0-23788 GCF_003713205.1 Coffea eugenioides
GGAAAATCAAAGCGGTTCCATGCAAAGGTAAATTGAAGAGGCCGGCTATTTCCTCAAGTGTCACTGTCATGTGCTTATTGCCTACCCTAAAAGCCGAACATTCCGGATCCCACAGATGTACTAATGCCTCTACTAGATAGCCATTGGGCTTGATCTCCTTAAGGTCTCCAATTGGCCCTAAATATTGAGCTACTTGATGTAATTCGCTAGATAGCATAAGGGCAGGCCATCTTTGAATCTCGGCCGACGGTACCAACAACTGGTAGATTCGACGGGGGCACTCCATCTAACAATGGAAGAGGCGGGTTGTCAATTACCTTACCTATGAGTCCCATTCTCCGGTTGGCAAGAATTTAAACATGCAATCCCTTGAAGGGTTATGTACCCATGGGAACAATCAAGGTGAGTTCAATCCTAATAGCGGGATCCCCTAAATGGCATTCCCCTTCTAGGGTTTATGCATGATGCCAGTTTATTAAAGCGATAGAACTTGCAGTTTGAAATGAGATATGACCTAAGGGACCCTTTATTTGCCAGGGTAAGCCTAAAATGATATAGCATTATTAATCTACGAATGCAATGTACCAAAATCTTTAAACGTGCAATAGCCTATCTACAAGGGTAAGTTCTAAAAGAAGGTCATGCCAGACCTCTTATTTGCTAGGGTTTGTGAATGCAATGGAGACACAAAACCAAGAAAAGTTAATTCAGCCAGATAAATACACATAACACATTGTAGCAACGAGATAAAGCAATCAGTACAAAGAAATAAAGCGATAGGAGGGAAAAAAAGGGTTGGACCCCTCCTATCGTGAATAGTGTCCCTAATAAGGCAAGGCAGACTCTACCCTAGGCAAGCTATCATGGATGCATGAGGTATTGGCTCACTAATGTATCTAGACTCGATAGGTTTTAGGTCCCCGAGCCTTCAGACTTGGAAACCAAGGGTCATCAATCCCAAGGTTCTTTGTCGGTGGCTCGAGCGATTCCCCAGACATTGCTACGCACACATCGTGTCACGGCTACATGTCATGAGTGAATCTATCAAAAATCATCAACTTTCGACTAAAAGCTAAAGGCTATGAACCCAAAGCTTAAAATGGAAGGTTGAGTGACCCCTCGGATCATGCTACGCACACATCGTGTCGCGATCACAAGTCCAAGTGAATCGCCTAAAATCCTAATAGGGTGGAGTGGCGTGACAAGCCACTAAAAGAAAAATAAAAGAGGGGTGAAAAATTAAAGCGTATGCACGTATGCTAGTGCTCGTTTGGAGAGGAGGGATCGAGAACCAACGCGAGGCTCTAGGGTAATGTCCCCCACCCAAATGCAATGCAAAGCGCGGAATCACATAAATAAACCATCCATCCATCAAATCAATCGTACGCCAAATGGGTGAGTGACTGAGTTGATACGCGCGAAATGCAAAAATCCTAAAAAAGGAAAAATGCAACCCTAATGTCCAAATGCTATGCATAAAAAGGGTAGAAAAAGGAAAGGAATAGCTAAATCAAATGCTTGGACCCACTTAGGAAGTCCCCAGTGGAGTCGCCAAGCTGTCGCGCCCCACTTTTTGAGTATGTGAAAGTAGTGTGTGGGATATGTATGTGAACGTGTGTGAAAATGAAAATAAAAGGCCGTGGGATTGTGAAATGCGACGGTTTGGCCAAACAAAGTTCAAAAAGGGTTTTTGAATGGAAAATGGAGTCGCCACTTGGTATAGAGTTAGGGTGTACCAAGTCACCCAAAAAGTGATTTTTGGAAAGAAAAGTAAACAAACCCTTTTTAAAGAACTTTTAGGTCTACGTAACCAAAGAAAGGGATCGGGGGTCACATTTGATAAGGGAGAAGGCAAAGGCAAAGCCTAAGGCACTCCCTTACCCTAGCAAAAGCTAGTTGCGTGACTTAGCCCTTCTTTTCCTAATTTCTTCTACCCAAAGTATGTTTTGCATATTGGACATGACTAATGGATGCTAAAAAGATGCAATCCTAAATCTAAAATGTCTCTTATGAAGCTTTTTGGTCCCAACCACATGAGTTGTGGTGGCCAATAAGGAAAGTCCTCATAGAGGTCACGGGCAATGCAAATGAAGACTCAAGTATGCGTGTAAGTGTGCAAATGTAAGAAAAGTGCAAGTGTGCAAATGTAAGAAAAGTGCAAGTGTGCAAATGTGAGAAAAGTGCATGTGTGCCAATTGAGAAAAGTGCATGTGTGCCAATTGAGAAAATAAAGGTGTTTGTGTGCTAGTGGATGAAAATATAATAGTAGGTACATATAAGTGCAATTGGGTGCAATTTGTGAGGTAGAAAATAAATGATAAAAGAAGAAAAATGTACAAACATGGCATGTGGATTGAGAAAAATATGAGTTGTGAAAAAAGGTGGATAAAAGAGTGAGGAAGTGATATGATAAGAATGAGAGTGCATGAACCTAGAGGAATGCATCAAGTCGGGTACGGGAATGACTCCTAATTTCACGACTTTAATTTTCCCTTTGATTAGAAGGAAGAACTAGCGTGCTAAGGCTATTTTGTAGCCACACTCGCTCGTTTCCCTTATCGAAAGGGGACTCTCAAGCAAATGTACCCTATAACTAGCATGAAGATGCAAAAGCCTAAAATGGAGGGGAAATGATTGGAAGAGCATGCCAAATGTTAGAAAACTAAGAAAAATGCATGAAATGTAGTGAAACATGCAAGTATGAACTAGCGAGGGAAATCCCTAAGGGTCTAGCGTTGGACTAGCCCATATCTATGAATTCCTACTAGCGTTGGACTAGTGGAAAACGGGACAATGAGCCACAACTAGCGTTGGACTAGTGCGGTGACGTGCATTCATCCATCACATTCATCTATGACTATAGAAAGCAAGTAGACATGCCAATCACCTATAAACACGTAGCACATAACACTTAGCATGCTCGACTAAATGCAAGAGCCTAATAAAGCAAGTTAACACGTAGCAACAAAAGCAAGCAATCAATCTAATGAACCTATTACATTTGCTAACTAAAACAAAAGGGGAAGGGGAGAAATGGACCAAAATGCTCTTCAAGCCCTATCTATTACAAGCCAAAAGGTGTACACATACCCCATAAAGAATAACTTAATAAAAACAAAAGCAAACGAATAAATGAAAGGAATTAAGGAAAGGCAAGGAAGGCAAAGTAGACATGCAATTCTCACTTAGCACGTTGGATCACATAGGAGAGACAAAAAGGGATAAAAGAAGTTGTACCTCCCCCCGTTTGTAATGCTAATAAGGTGAACAAGACTTAACTCGGGCTATAGTCACCAAAGAAAGAGCTAATTTGAGCTAAAACTATCAAAACAAGGGATTAATGCATCACTTTAATTAACAAAATTTCAAGGAAAAGAATAAATATGAAATTGAATAATTAAACAAAGCATTCAAAGAAGTTAAACAACCCCTATTCATCCAATTAAACAAACGAAGGTCCATATAAAGAATTAAAGAATATTCAAGGGATCAATTTGTTATTACTATAAAATAAAATAAAATTAAAATTAAGGACCTAAGGTGAGACCTCCAATCAAATGATAAAATTCACAAGAAATGAATAAAAACCCCATTTTACAATTAAATGACAAAAATTCAAACATTCCACTAAAAAAATCAAATCAAAGCTATAAGTCTATGAAAAGTTATTAAAACCTACAAATTCATTCTAAACTCATGAATAATCTATCCCAATCATCATATTAAAACATACTAAGAAAGTTAAAACTTGAAATGGACGAAATTGATTAATTTATGTGATTAGTTGGGCCACAGTAGAACAAAAAGGAACTTGAATGGTTGGAATGTAATTTTTCCTAAAATTTTGCATGCATGCAACGAATGTCAAGCTTTCTTTACTTCTGCTATTTCTGCTGCAAGTTCATAGCTTGTAGCAACCCCAAAAAAAAAAAAAAAACCAAAGCTATAAACAAAACCCATGGTGATCATCACAAACAAGGTAAGGAAAACCAGCTTTTGGGCTGCTACTGGGCAAAGGAAAATTGGCAAACATATGGAACGAAATGCAGTTTTTTCATGCAAAGTCATGGAGGAACTTTCAGCAATGAAACTTGCAGGCTCTCGGTAACCATTCCAATGCCGTTCCTGCTTTTCCCAGCCTAGCTATATTCATGCGTCCCCAAAAATGCAAACCCAACACCCCTTATCTTGCTCCTCTTTCCAACATAGAGGTCAATCAGCGAGCTGGGTGGCCGAAGCCTTAATCAGAAAATGCAGGTAAACAGCAAGGCATGAAATGCAGCAAAAGAGAAAGGTGAAGCTTGCGGCAATTTCCAGCAGCGACTCCATCCGTTTCATCATACAAACAAGTTTTATAAAACCAGAAAATTGTTGACTAAATCAAAACGTGAAATTTTGTTTGCAGGGTTAAGTGGCAAATCTGGTTTGACCGACAACACAAAGAAAGAAAAAAACTGCAGCAAGATTTTTCTTTCGGCAACCACAGACCAAGCAAACTGCTGCCTCTACTGCTAAGGCTCCCAAACCATTCTCACGACATCTCAGCCAAACGACAGACAAATTAAACATTTCAAACAACACGAAAAACTTCAGCAGCCGAAAGTGCAGGCCTGCTGCCTTTTACTTCCAAACTCGAATTTCAGACTCCAATACACAAAGTTTTAATGAATCGATCTAAGCAAAATTTCATTTTTCTGCAGAAAAAACTTCGGACTGTGCATTTCTAGATTGAAACATAAGCATACTCATTCGACAACCAAGAACATGCAGCCTGCTAAACCAGATTCCACAACATTTAAGCAAGCGAGAAGCCCATGATACAAAAATAACAAAAAGGCAACAGCTTTGGGCTGTATAATGAAAGAGAACGCATGAAACAGCATATGTCTAGCAATCAAATCCACAAAATAAGAGCCCAGAATCTCTGATTACACAGACCAGATTTCATATGAAATGAAAATAGACAAAAGAAGGGGTTGAAGGCTACCTGTTCACCACCTCTGGGTTTGAAGCTTTCGCTTGGGTGCGATGAAGGGACCAACTGCAGATTCAGATGAAGCAGCTACCTGGGTTTCTCTCGGTCTCCCTCCTGGTTGCGGCTTCCTCTTCTGGCCGCTCTCTCCCAAACTCTCAAACCTCTCCCTTTCACTCTCTTAGCCGTCAAAACCCTCAGCTTTCTGTTTCTTTCTACCGCCAACTTTGTCTCTCTCTCTCTTAAAACCCCAGACTTCCTCTCTGTTTCTCTCCCGCCGTCAGTCGTCCCACACTCTCTGGTTTCTTTCTTTTTGCCGCCCTTCTGCTCTCTTTCTTTTCTCCTTTTCTGATTTTCTCTCTAGCCGTCAACCTTCAATCCTCCTCCTCGGCTGCGGTTCCTCTTTTTCTTTTTATATCCAGTTAGCAGCCCCCAAAATCCTCCATTCAATGGCTACAAATCATCTCATCGTAAGCCCTTTCCCTTGACCATCCGATTCATCCGACAAAAATCCATGAAAATGATATAAGAAAATTCATGCCGCATGCATGTGTGGCTTTTTTTTTTTTTTTTAAAGAAATAATTTAACAAAATTGATAATAAAATTAAGTAAAGAAAAACAACAATTTAATTAACATCGGATAAATAAACTAGAGACAATAAATAGCAAAGTTGCAATTTTTCCATTTGTCCTTTTCTTTTCTTCATTTTTTCAAGAAAAACATTGAATTTAAATCACAAACAACTAAAACATATTTTTTGAATGCTTTTTTTCTTGTTTTTTTTTTTCGAGAAATTCTATACTAAAAACTTAAAAAAATAAAAATAATAAAATAAAAAATAAAAAACTAAAAACAAAAAGTGAATAAAACTAACACGACAAATAGAAAACTAAAAAATAAATAGTAAATGAAATTACACTAAAATTTTGGTGTCTACAGTTTGCCCCTCTTTGTCTGAGTTTTGAAAAACTTGAGACAAAGAAGTAGACACCAAATACTTAACTGCGTTATTTGGCCGCAAAATGATTCCAACGAACAGGAATTTAGAACGAAACGGGACTGACCCGAACAGAAAATTTAAAACGGGATTGACCCGAACAGGAATTTAAAACGGGACTGACCCGAACAGGAAATTTAAAACGGGACTGACCCGAACAGGAATTTTAAAACGGGACTGGCCCGAACAGGAATTTTAAACGGGACTGGCCCGAACAGGAATTTTAAACGGGACTGGCCCGAACAGGAAATTTAAAACGGGATTGACCCGAACAGGAATTTAAAACGGGAGTGACCCGAACAGGAAATTTAAAACGGGATTAACCCGAACAGGAATTTAAAACGGGACTGACCCGAACATGAATTTAAAACGGGAGGTTTAAGCGATGAATCGAGTTTTTACCTGGGAGTGGTTCAAACTTTTGTACCAAGAGGGAGATTTGATCTCTGGGGCTGAAGCGATAGCTAATGTTGTTTCTTACGATCAAACTTTGCCAATAACATTATCACTTCGTCTTTGCTTACTGGGGAGCTTTTCCTAACATCGATTTTGGAGCGAAAAGGAGAGTGGTTGTTTTTGTTTGTGAATGCAACGTTCCTGCAAGAAAAGAAGAAATAATGGACTTGCCACCACCATTTGATCCGGTTTGCCTTGAGAATCGTGTAAACATGAGTCCTGTGATGCTTTTGCTTCTGTTCTGCGGCGTCTGGCTTAGTTGAACTTGTAATTTTGCAACCTTTCAATTTTCTGAGACTGATAAAATACGTATTTACCACGTCACCAAATCGATGTAGCAGCTTTGTTGCGCTTTTACCCACTTTCATAGATGATTGAATCCCTTATCCTTGCACAAACCCTAGGGTTTATCATCCATTTGAATCCAATGGCGAAAGAATGATGCATGAAAATTTGTCATATAAAAAAAATCAATGATATATGCAAGATGATTTCCTATGTCAGGCAAAGATGAGCATGCAAAAGAATGCAGACAACCACAAACAGTCGAACGCAAATAATCGAGAGAAACCAAGAGGTTTATAAAGATACATTTTGCAAAAGAATATTCGTAAAGAAAAATACAAATTTGGCCAACGAATATCATATTCAAGACTTTGGATGTATTTGCTTCGGAATTCGATACTGGCAGAAGTATCACAAACGTGAGGAAAAGTCTAAATGAACCAGGTCACCAGCTGTTCCTTCTCGTGCTCGTCTGTTGAGAAAACCTGCCTTGGCGCCCTTTCGGGTTTTCACCAAGGTTGCCCCCACCCTTTTTGTTTGTTTTTTTTTTCCTTTTCTTTCTTCTTTTTTTTATTTCTTTTTTTCTCTTTTTTTCTCTTTTCTTTTCTTTTTTTCTTTTTTCCGAGGCGCCCTTTCGGGTTTTCACCTAAAGAACAATGAAATATCTCGACCATGATCGAGTCAGAAATATGAGTTAAAGATTTCTGGCATCAGTAAAATGCACTTCCCTTGTAAGATTAGGCGAAGGCATTACGGACATCACTTGCCAGTTGATTAACAAATTTTCTAATAGAAATACAACAAATGATGAAAGCCAGGACTTTGGGCTTTGTAATGAGGTCAGGTGGGGTGTTTTTCAAGAAAAGTTGAGGCCTGAAAGCAAATTTTGAGGCGAGGTGTGAAATAACTTGAGATTGCACTATTTTGAAATCGTTTCCGATTTTGAACGAAATCGAGGAAAATTTGCCCCAGTTTGATCGGATTTTCTCTCTTTGCATTTTCTTCATTGCATTTTCCTCACTTTTGCATTTTTCTTTAAAAACTAAATTTGCCCCAGTGTGGGGTTCTCTTTTCTTTTTGATCATCTCTCTTTCAAAATAAATTTGCCCCAGTGTGGGGTTTGCAATTCTCAGGGGTTATCAAGCGAAAGTTTGTCAATTCTGATGGCTCAAAGGGGACAAGTAGAGATAAAATGTTTTAAGTGTAAAAGAAGATGGCCTGACTTGCATTTCGCCGTTTGCATGAATTTCTAAAGAAAATTTGCATGATCAAATGAAAAACTTCTTGCACATGTCTGAGTTGATGGGTTGAGGGAATGTTCGTCCATCCATTTCTGCCAAAATAAGTGCTCCGCCAGGTAATGCCTTTTGGACAATGAACGGCCTTTGCCAATTTGGAGCAAATTTGCCTTTAGCCTCATCTTGCATTGGCAAAATTCGCTTTAGTACTTTGTCACCTTCTTCGAATGCACGCCGATGGACCTTTTTTGTTGTAAGCCCGGGCCACACGTTTCTGGTAGCATTGACCATGACAGATAGCATTGAACCGCTTTTCATCGATCAAAGTCAATTGCTCATGGCGCTGCTTTATCCAATCAGCCTCCTCTAATTTAGCTTCCATGAGGATTTGTAGCGAAGGAATTTCAACTTCAGCTGGTAATACAGCTTCCATTCCATACATGAGTGAATATGGCGTTGCCCCAGTCGATGTCCGGATAGAAGTCCGATACGCCATTAATGCATAAGGCAACTTTTCATGCCAATCGCGATGCCTTTCAGTCATTTTGCGGATAATCTTCTTCAAATTCTTGTTTGCGGCTTCTACAGCTCCATTCATCTGAGGCCTATAAATGGCAGAGTTGCGGTGTCTGATCTTGAACTGCTCGCATAGTCCATCTACCATGTCATTGTTCAGATTCTTGGCATTGTCTGTAATAAGCGTTTCGGGTACTCCAAAGCGACAGATGATGTGATCTCTCAAGAAATTGGCAACTACCTTCTTCGTTACATGTTTGAATGACTCCGCTTCAATCCATTTGGTAAAGTACTCAATTGCCACCAATATAAATCGATGTCCATTTGAAGCGGGAGGATCAATTGTACCAATCACGTCCATGCCCCACATTGAACAGGGCCATGGGGCGATCATACTATGCAATTCAGTGGGCGGAGCGTGTATAACGTCACCGTGCATTTGACATTTTATACATCTTCGGACAAAATCTATACAATCACGCTCCATAGTAAGCCAGAAGTATCCGGTTCTCATGATTTTCTTTGCTAGCAAATGGCCATTCATGTGAGGTCCACAAACGCCGCTATGCATTTCTTTCATCATGTATTGAGCTTCGTCTTCATCGATGCACCTTAAAAGGTTCAAATCTGAGATTCTTTTATACAAAACTTCTCCATTCAAGAAAAATTTTGAAGCCATTCTACGCAGAAAACTCTTGTCCTTTGTACTGGCATGCAGAGGGTAAGATCCAGTTTTGAAAAACTCCTTAATATCATTATACAAAGGAATATTGTCAGAGGACTTGTCTACAACCCAACAGTGGGCAGGCTTGTCTTGAAATTGAATCTGAATAGGTTCGATCCTCAATTCATCTGGATACTGGATCATAGAGGCTAAGGTGGCCAAAGCATCAGCAAATGCATTTCGGGCTCGCGGGAGATGTCTGAACTCCAAATTTTGAAATTGCTTGGCCAGAGTGAGCAAACTACAATGGTAGGGCAAAATTTTTGAATCTTTGGTTATCCACTGCTTCAAGGTTTGGTGCACGAGCAAATCTGAATCCCTGAAAGCTATCAACTCTTTGATTTCCATTTCTAAAGCCATTTTGAGACAAAAAATGCAGGCTTCATATTCAGCCATGTTGTTTGTGCAAGCAAATTGTAATTTGGCAGCGGCAGGGTAGTGCTTCCCTTCGGGTGAAACCAAAACAGCTCCAATTCCAGCTCCGAGAGAATTCGAAGCTCCATCGAAGAAAAGCCTCCATTCAGAGTTTTGCTCACTTATATCGTCTGTGGCGCCTACAAATAAGACTTTCTCATCAGGAAAATGTTACAGATTGTAGGCTGATTTGTAGGGATTAGATAGCTGATTTGTGGGGATTAGATAGTTACAGATGTAGGCTGATTTGTAGGGATTAGATAGCTGATTTGTAGGGATTAGATAAGTTACAGATTGTAGGCTGATCTGTAGGCTAAATAATAGGAACTAGATATGTCTATACTTGTATATATACCGTTATGATTGATGAATAAAAGGTAAGGAAAATTCATTCCCTTTTTCTGAGTTTAACATGGTATCAGAGCAGTTCTGTGTAGAGCAGTTCTGTTCATAAGTTTTTTTAAGAAAAAAAAAAAAAAAATTTCTGGGCTGTTGGGCGTGAGGGAGGCTGCTGCCATATTCAAGGTGCAGGCGTTAAAGGTTCCTCTAAAGACACCGCCAACTCAGGGAGGTACGTTTTTGGGTCAACATCGATCTAGGTGTGGGACCTGGCTACGACAGGTTCTCTTGTGGGTAATCTGTTATCTTGTTGAATTTTCTTAGCAATTATGTCTGACAAAAAGACTGGATTAGAAGCAATGTGAAGTGCAGCTTGATTATCACATCGTAGCTTTGCAGGTACCGAGACCTTAATTCCTACTTCACTCAGGAGCTGATATACCCATATGATTTCACACACAGACTTTGCCATAGCTCTGTATTCAGCTTCTGCACTTGATCGTGAGACTACATTCTGTTTCTTACTCTTCCATGAAACCAAATTTCCCCCAACAAAAACACAATATCCTGAAGTAGATCTCCTATCTTCCTTACACCCTGCCCAATCAGATTCTGAGAAACCATACTATTGAATTATATCTACTCAGTATTTCTATGGATGGTCATCTGACCGATGATCCACCTACGGATGACTCTAGACTGTCTTGGGTGAGAGAAGATGCTCGCTTGTATATACAAATTCGTAATTCTATTGATAGTGAGGTGGTGGGCCTGGTTACCCATTGTAAGACAGTGAAACAGTTAATGAACTATTTGCAGTTCTTATATTCGGGAAAAGGAAACTTCTCTCGTATCTATGATGTTTGCAAGGATTTTTACAGGGCAGATAAAGGAGATAAGTCTCTCACCAGTTATTTTATGGACTTCAAGAAAACATATGAAGAGCTCAATATGCTGCTTCCCTTCAGTATCAATGTGGAGGAACAACGGAATCAGCGAGAGAAGATGGCTGTTATGAGTTTTCTCGCCGGTCTTCCGTCTGAATTTGAGACTGCCAAATCTCAAATTCTTTTCGGATCAGAAATTTCCTGTCTAGAAGATGCTTTTCGAAGGATTCTTCGTACAGAGAATACGTTACCTGTTCTATCCACTCAGCCTAACAGTGTTCTTATTAGCCGTACTACCACATTTGATTCAGGAAGACAACACTACAAGAGTAGTGGCAACAGTAAGAGCATGGGGTCGGGGTCCAACAACTCTGATAAAATTACTGAAAATCGTGGAAAGGAGCAAGGAGAAATTGTATGTCACTACTGTCATAAACCAGGACATATCAAGCGGGACTGTCGAAAGCTACAGTATAAGAAAGCTCAATTTGCACATGTTGCATCTAGTTCTGAGACCTCTGAAAAGTCTGTTACAATCTCTGCAGATGAGTATGCCAGATTGACTCAGTTTCACGAAACAGTGAAACAGCCATCCGGTCGTGTTACTGCACTTGTTGAGACAGGTAAACCCAATACATGCCTTGTTTCCTCTTCTCCAAAATGGGTCATTGATTCTGGTGCTACAGATCACATGACAGGTAATCCCAATTTACTTTCTAACTTTCAGCCACATAAATCTATCACTCCTGTTACTTTAGCCGATGGTTCAACATCCAGTGTTATTGGGTCTGGAACCACTAAACCTACATCATCTCTCCATTTGTCATCTGTTCTGAGTCTACCACGACTATCGTTTAATCTGATTTCTGTCAGCAAACTTACTCGTGCCCTTAATTGTTGTGTCTCATTTTTTCCTGGTTCTTGTGTATTTCAGGATCTCATGACGAAGAAGATTATTGGTAAGGGACATGAGTCTGACGGTCTCTACATTCTTGATACACAGAAACCAGGGTCTATAGCCTGTGCTGGAACAGTCTCTCCTCTTGAAGAACACTGTCGATTGGGTCATCCTTCGCTTTCTATGTTAAAGCAACTTTGTCCTCAGCTTTCGAACATTACTTCATTAGATTGTGAGTCGTGTCAGTTTGCTAAACACCATCGTCTTAGTTCTAGTCCTAGAATCAATAAACGAGCTACTGCTCCCTTTGAGTTAGTCCATTCCGATGTTTGGGGTCCTTGTCCGGTGACTTCTAAAACTGGTTTCAGATATTTTGTTACCTTTGTTGATGATTATTCTAGAATGACATGGCTTTATTTGATGAAAAATCGCTCAGAATTATTCTTTCACTTTTCTTCCTTTTGTGCTGAAATACGAACCCAATTTGGTAAACCAGTACAAATTTTAAGAAGTGATAATGCAAAAGAATATGTTTCAGGAAATTTTCAGAAATACATGCTTGAGCAGGGTATTCTCCATCAAACTTCTTGCGTTGACACCCCTTCTCAAAATGGGGTTGCTGAGAGAAAGAATAGACATCTTCTTGAAACTTCTCGAGCCTTGTTATTTCAAATGAAGGTTTCTAAATGCTTCTGGGCTGATGCTGTATCTACTGCTTGTTTTCTAATCAATCGTATGCCTTCCTCTGTTTTATCTGGTAATACTCCTTTACACACTCTATTCCCGAATAGACAATTGTTTCCTATAGAACCAAAGATATTCGGGTGTACTTGTTTTGTTCGGGATGTTCGTCCTCAAGTTACAAAACTTGATCCTAAGTCCTTAAAGTGTATATTCCTGGGTTATTCCCGTGTACAAAAAGGGTATCGTTGTTATTGTCCTAGTCTTGGTAAGTATCTTGTGTCTGCCGATGTCACTTTTTTGGAACAAACACCTTTCTCCTCATCTTCAGGTTCTGTGAGTCCGGGGGAGGATGATGATTTGTTAATCTATAGTGTCATACCAAATTTGGATTCGCCTCCCTCTACACCAGTTAAGCCTCCCATCAAATACACCTACTCGCGTCGCCCACATCTGCCCAGTTCTGACTTGGTCCTGGAGTCTCCAACATCATGTCCTGATGAACCAGTATCTTCGTCATCAGATCCGACTACCAATGATGATCTTGATCTCCCTATTGCTCAAAGAAAAGGTAAACGTGCATGTACTTATCCAATCTCTTCAGTTGTTTCCTACAATCATTTGTCTTCCTCTTCTCGTGCTTTTCTTACATCCCTAGACACTATTTCTGTACCCAAAACTGTTCAAGAGGCATTAGCTCATTCCGGATGGCGGAATGCTATGATTGAGGAAATGAATGCTCTAGATGTCAATGGTACGTGGACTTTAGTTACCCTATCTGCAGGTAAACGAGCTATTGGATGTAAATGGGTGTTTACGGTCAAAATGAATCCTGATGGTTCCATTTCTCGATTGAAAGCTAGACTTGTTGCTAAAGGATATGCTCAGACTTATGGCGTGGACTATCATGATACTTTTTCTCCTGTAGCTAAACTTGCTTCTATCAGGTTATTTATCTCCCTTGCAGCAGCTTATGACTGGCCTCTGCATCAATTAGACATCAAGAATGCCTTTCTTCATGGTGATCTTCAGGAGGAGGTCTATATGGAGCAACCACCAGGTTTTGTTGCTCCAGGGGAGTATGGGAAAGTCTGTCGTCTGAACAAATCTCTATATGGTTTGAAACAGAGTCCTCGGGCTTGGTTTGGAAAATTTAGCCAAGCTCTTGAAAAGTTTGGGATGCAAAAGAGCAAGTCCGATCATTCTGTTTTCTATAAACAATCTCATGGGGGTATTATTCTGTTAGTTGTATATGTGGATGATATTGTCATCACAGGTAGTGACCCTAGAGGAATTTCGTCTCTGAAGTCCTTTCTTACTACTCAGTTCCATACCCAAGACTTGGGGATGTTAAAGTATTTCTTGGGAGTTGAAGTTAGCAGGAGTAAGAAAGGAATCTTCCTATCTCAGAGGAAGTATGTGCTTGATTTACTGATGGAGTCGGGAAAATTGGGTGCTAAACCATGTAGTACCCCAATGGTTCCTAATTTACAGTTAACCAAAGAAGGTGAGTTGTTTGCAGATCCTGAGAGGTATAGAAGACTTATTGGAAAGTTGAATTATCTTACTGTGACACGTCCTGATATTGCTTATTCAGTGAGTGTGCTGAGCCAGTACATGTCATCACCAACTATTGACCATTGGAAAGCAGCAGAACAAGTTTTACACTATTTAAAAGGTGCTCCTGGACGTGGTATCCTATATGGCAATTATGGTCATACTAGGATCGAATGTTTCTCAGATTCTGATTGGGCAGGGTGTAAGGAAGATAGGAGATCTACTTCAGGATATTGTATTTTTGTTGGGGGAAATTTGGTTTCATGGAAGAGTAAGAAACAGAATGTAGTCTCACGATCAAGTGCAGAAGCTGAATACAGAGCTATGGCAAAGTCTGTGTGTGAAATCATATGGGTATATCAGCTCCTGAGTGAAGTAGGAATTAAGGTCTCGGTACCTGCAAAGCTACGATGTGATAATCAAGCTGCACTTCACATTGCTTCTAATCCAGTCTTTCATGAACGAACGAAACATATTGAGATTGATTGTCACTTCATTCGTGAAAAGATCCAACAGGGTTTGATCACTACAGGTTATGTGAAGACTGGGGAACAATTAGGTGATATATTCACAAAATCTCTTAACAGGGTCCGTACTGATTATCTATGTAACAAGTTGGGCATGATTGATATCTATGCTCCAACTTGAGGGGGAGTGTTACAGATTGTAGGCTGATTTGTAGGGATTAGATAGCTGATTTGTGGGGATTAGATAGTTACAGATGTAGGCTGATTTGTAGGGATTAGATAGCTGATTTGTAGGGATTAGATAAGTTACAGATTGTAGGCTGATCTGTAGGCTAAATAATAGGAACTAGATATGTCTATACTTGTATATATACCGTTATGATTGATGAATAAAAGGTAAGGAAAATTCATTCCCTTTTTCTGAGTTTAACAGAAAATAAGTGCGAAGTGGTTGATAATCATCATCCCTTGGATTTTCTGCCAAATGATCAGCTATAACTTGCCCCTTGACAGCCTTCTGTGAAGTGAAAACAATATCGAACTCCGAGAGAATTATCTGCCATTTAGCTAGATGTCCAGTTAGCATCGGCTTCTCCAAAAGATACTTCAAATGATCAGATCGGGAAATAAGATAAGTGGTATGGCTCAACAGGTAGTGTCTCAGCTTTCGAGCTGCCCAGGCCAATGCACAGCAGCTTTTCTCAATGAATGAATAATTAGCCTCATACTGCGTGAACTTCTTGCTTAGATAGTAAATGGCTTGCTCCTTCCTTCCGGAGTCATCATGCTGCCCGAGGACACAACCAACTGCTCCGTCGAGCACAGATAGGTACATGATTAATGGTCGATCCGGCTTGGGTGGCACTAGGACCGGAGGCTGCAGCAAATAATCTTTAATCTTGTCAAAAGCTTGTTGGCACTCCTCATTCCAGTACAACGGCACATTTTTTCTCAACAATTTGAACAACGGCTCACATGTGGCCGTTAACTGGGCAATGAATCTCCCAATAAATTGATCTTTCCTAAGAAACTTTTCACGTCCTTCTGAGTTTTCGGCACTGGCATATCTCGAATTGCTTTGATTTTTACTGGATCTATCTCTATGCCTCTTTTACTAACAATGAAGCCCAACAGCTTACCAGCTGGTGCCCCAAAGGCGCACTTTGCAGGATTTAGTTTCAAATTGTACTTTCGCAACCTTTCGAACAGCTTCTTCAAATCAACCAAATGGTCCTCTGCTCTTTTAGACTTGATTATGATGTCGTCCACGTAGACCTCCATCTCCTGGCGGATCATGTCATGAAACAGGGTGGTCATGGTCCTTTGATAAGTGGCTCCGGTATTCTTTAGACCAAATGGCATCACTCGGTAGCAAAACGTGCCCCAAGGGGTGATAAAAGCAGTCTTCTCCCTATCCTCTTCTGCCATCAAAATCTGATGGTATCCAGCGAAGCAATCACAAAAGGATTCAATCTCATGCCCAGCGGTATTGTCCAGGAGAATGTGAATATTTGGCAGAGGAAAATCATCTTTAGGACTGGCCTTATTGAGGTCTCTATAATCCACACAAACTCGCACATCTCCATTCTTTTTTGGAACAGCGACTGGATTCGAAAGCCAAATAGGGTAATGGGAAACAATGATAACGTTGGTTTTGAGCTGTTTTTCAATTTGTTCTTTTATTTTGAGGCTCATATCTGGTTTGAATTTTCGGGGTTTCTGTTTTACGGGTGGAAAAGTAGGGTCTGTGGGCAACTTATGCACTACCACATCAGTTGAAATACCAGTCATATCATCATAGGACCATGCAAATACATCCTGGAACATAGTCAAAAATTCAAGCATCTCCTTTTTCTGCCTCCCATTCAAATGAATACTAATTTGCACCTCCTTAACTTCATCTTTAGTGCCAATGTTAACCTTTTCTGTTTCTTTCAGGTTCGGTTTTGGTTTCTCCTCATTTTGTTCAAAGTCCTTTGCAAAAGAATCGAATACCTCCTCATTATCACTCTCGCTTTGGAGCTCGGATTCCCAGACCTCCAAGTCGTGAGTGATATAGAGATTGCCATTATTGAATTCTAGAATAGTGATATCCAAAGGGTCAAATGGTTTTATTTTTGGCCATCTGAAAGAATTAACGAATGTGGGATAATAAGCAAACAAATATACAACAAACAAATAAACAAGCAATATGACAACAATATAAACAAACGAATAAACAAATCAACATGACAAGAACAACTCGTGCATTTTCATAAAACCTTTGATTGAAAGCGGAAACAAAAGAAAGCAAACGGGAACGAAATGAAAACTTGACAATATTTTCATGTGCAAGCTTTAGTCAAAGGTAAAGATGCTTTCATTAGCTATTTACAGATGCAGAAGTATTTTCATGAATTCGCATGAATGGCAAACCCCTTTAGGTTTGCCGAAACTCCTTCCGAATGCGAAGAAACTCGGCTGTCCAATTGAAAATTGATCCTTCAGGGATGTCGGGAAACTCAGCCTCATTTGGGAAACTGTCTTCAAATGTTGCCCCAATGAACAATTGAGTCAAACCAGTTTCGACTCCGTCAATTGGGTTAATCTCTGATGTAATCACCTCGGTTGGTCGTGGAAAAGTATAATGCAGTGGCGGAATATCAAGGGCCCTTGGCCTGCCTTCTTTCTCTGCTCTCTTGCGTTCCTTCATTTCTTTGATATCTTTAGCGGTTGGTCGGAAATCCAAACCGAATGAATCCTTTTTCTCCACAGCTTCCACTGGCTTCAAAATTCCTTGTAGATCACGTCCCAACCCTTTGTCAAATTCATATCCTCCGCGGATCATTTTCTTAGCCATCATGACACTGGCATTTGACAGAGCTCGTTCCTCTTTTGTTATCCAACTTACGGAGACGATATCGGATGTGCTATGAGGGGTCACTGTGGCGTTTTGGCTACCATCTTCTTTGGACCCAGAATCAGCAATCACGAGGCAATCCTGCTCGGCAAAGATAGTTATCAACTTGTCATTTACTATGAACTTCAACAATTGATGCAATGAAGAGGGCACAGCTCCGGACTTATGATTCCACGGCCTTCCAAGCAAAATATTGTAAACACTAGGAAAGTGCATAACTTGGCAAGCTATTTGAAACTGTGCAAGCCCCATCTCGATGACTAAATCCACTTCTCCTATAGGTTCTCTTTGTGCTCCATCAAAACCTCTAACTATGGTCCCTGAAGGCCTCAACTTGATATCTTGCAATCCTAGCTTTTCCAAGGTGCTCCAAGGACAGATATTAAGCGCAGATCCATTGTCAATCAACACCTTTGGCAAAATTTTTCCGTTGCATCTCACAGCTATGTACAGAGCCTTGTTATGTTCAATGCCTTCCGCCAGTAACTCATCATCAGAGAAAGTGATTTGTTTTGTAAATAACACACTCCCAACCATATGTGAGAAATTAGCAACTGAAATGTCCTTAGGGATTTGGGCTTTGGTCAACACTTCGAGCAACGCATCCCTATGCATATCCGAAGAAAAAAGCAAATCCAACATGGATATCTGGGCGGGCGACTTGCTTAGCTTCTCGACTACATTATATTCACTTCTTTGGAGCCTTTTAAGAAAATCCAAGGCTTCCTTCTTAGTAACTGTTGGTTTAGCGGGCAGCTCGGGGTTATTTGTTTGAATCGGAACGGTAGCTCCAAACGGACTTGCAATCCTCCCTGATCTGGTGACCACTGACACCTCTTCCTTGGCAACTGACTTTTCTCCAATTTGTATGACAGGTTCATCATAGTTCCATGGCACTCGCTGCAAACTCAGAACAGGCTCCTGCTCTGGGAATTCGATGACCACTGGCTCCAAAGCCTTGCTTTCAGCTAGAGTGAGATCCAAAATAAAAGGCCTTTTATCTTCCTCAAACGGTTCATCTTCTATTATGAATGGTCGGTCTGTGACTCCAAACACCTCAGCTTCCCTTGCCAATTTTTGGGCTAGCTCGTCATACTCTGCGTCGTCCAGAATGACCCCAATGGTATTAGCATGTTCCGGCAAGGGGTTCCTATTTATATTCGGCCCTTGTGCCTCCCTTTTCCTAATTACAATCTCTCCAGCTTCAATCATATCCTGAACTTTATGCTTAAGACCCTTGCAATCCAAAGTTGAATGTCCGGGTGCCCCTGAATGATAAGCACAGACAGCTTGCGGGTCATACCTTGCGGGTCATACCAAGCGGGCATGCCATATGGATAGGTAGGAGGGGTTACCATACCAATTTTTCCGGCGGCCTTTAACTGGTCATACAATTGGTCTAGAGGCCTGCCTAAATTGGTAAATGTACGGCTAGGGGGTCGGTTGTAAGGTTCAGGGGGTTAAGGATGGTTGTAAACAGGTCTATTTGGGGGAGGAAATCTTGGATTATATGGAGGGCGACGTCGGTTTTGGGGCGGATTTGGTTGAGGAATTTGAAAAGGAGCTAAAGGTGGGTTAGGATAGCTTGGGCGAGGTCGAAGGTGGTAGATATTGGTGGTATATACATGGTGCGGGTTTGAATAATAAGGGTAATGTGGTTGGTAGGTTGGATTGGGTTGGTATCGGGGTTTGGGTGAAGGGTTCTGGTTCCAGATAAAAGTTGCCTCCCCCTCTTTCTTCTTAAACTGCGGCTTCATTCCACTGCTCCCCTTCCCTTGCAAAGCTTCTACTTGTGATTTTAAGGCAAAAACGTTAACAATTTTTCTGACTCTCACAAAATCATCATATTCCTCGAGTTTATTCACAATCGCAGCAAATGTGCACCCGGTCATACGGAAGATTTCTTCGAAGTATGTAGGATCATGCGCTTTTATGAAAGTGCGAATGATTTCATCTTCGGTCATCGGAGGCTCAACCTTGGCAGCTATCTTCCTCCATCTTTTGGCGTATGTCTTATGATCTTCAGATGGTCGCCTCTTGGTGCCTTCCAAAGTAGTTCTGGTCGGTGCTAGCTCGCAGTTATATTCGTATTGTCTGATGAAGGCGTTGGACAGATCAAGCCAAGTCTTCACCTCCTCTGGCTTTAAGTTTGAATACCAATCGAGGGCGTCTCCTTCTAGACTCTCTGGAAACAATCTTAATGGCAAGTTTTCATCATCCAACGGTCTGCCCAACTTGTTGGCAAACAAACGCAAGTGCGTCTTAGGATTGCCCGTACCATCATATTTATTGAACTTCGGGGTCTTGAATCCCACGGGCAGCTGTACATTTGGAAACAGGCACAGATCATCGTAGTCTAACACCCCTTGTTTGCTTAAACCTTGGCTTTTCCGGATGAACTCATCGAAACGATCCAACCGCTTAAGTAACTTCAGATCAATCGGGGCAGACGACTCCCCTACTTCTGGTTTGGTTTGAACAGTATGGTCTGGCACAACAGGCTCTGCGGTAGTCTGATAAAAGGCTTGTGGATCTGGAGGCATGTTTGGACCACCTTGACCACCTTGAGGCTGAAACCCTTGCCCATAGGGCGGATAGAACGGAGGATTTTGAGTTTAAGTATTTAGCGGGTTGAAAACTCCCTCAAAAGTGGTTTGAATTGGAGGAATGACAAATGGTTCGGATTCCGGTTGTTTGATGGGCGGAGGCTCGGGCTGCGCTCCGCTACTGATGAGCTCGTCGATCAATTTCTTTTGGGCGGCCATTTCAGATGCCATTTCCCCAAATTTGGTGAGTAATTCAGTCAACTGAACCCCGGGACTTGTGGCTTCCGGTTGGGTAGTTGCAGCGGTCTTATCAGACGATTCTGGCTGAGTACTCATGTCTACACGATTCTTTTGGGCTTTACTTTTGGATCGCGTAATAATGGGGCTTTTCCGAGAAGCTATTTTGAAATTTTACCTGAAAACACGAAATGGCTCCCTTTTAGATTTAGCCCTGGCTTAGCTTTTTCAACAAAAACAAAACAAAGAAAAAGGAAAAGACAAGAGTTAGTAGATGCTCCAAAAATTCGGATGCATGTCCTATCGGGGGGCCCTTTTTGTGCCAAGGGTAGGCCTAACATGATGCAACACCTTCGAAATGGGACCCGTAACACAACCTGTTTTTGACAACAATTCCAAATGAGTGCAAAAGAAAATTGCTTTCATTGATAAACTTGCCAATATTTACATCATGTCATGAAGACGATTCCGTACAAAATTGCCAAAACTTCTAAGCCTATCTAATACAGAGTCCCTGGTTTCTCTAGCATATGGAATTCTAACACGTTCAGCTTGGTCATATAACTCTCAGCATTTCCCTTTTAGCTCTTGACGCTTTTCTCGTTCATTTTCATACAATTGCTTGTTTTGCTCCGCCATCCCTTTATATGCTTCGACAGACTTACTTAATTGCAGAATTTCCTTATCCCTTGCTTCGATAATGGCTTTCAACCTTCCCACCTCCTCGGTTGGTTCATCTTGTGTTTCTTGTGTGGCGGACCTTCTCACCCAGTCTTCGTATTGCGGAGTGGTCAATCCCCTTTGTTTGAGTTCCGGGATGTATTGAAATCTCTCGTCATCCGATAGTGTCACCCATGCCTCGATAATCTGGTCTTTCATAGGGAGCTCGTTTGGACACATTCCTTTACTGAAAACGACGGTAAGCCTACTCATATCAACCACAGGCGGCACTTCTTGTGTACGTCCTAACTGTCTGAGGAACCTCTTTGGAGTGTATGCAGCGATTCCTTGGGTACCCAATAGGAGAACAAAATCTGACACTTTAGTGCGGAGTATCGGCCTAAGGCAAACCGTCCAGTCTAACACCCATCTAATGTCTTGATCTGGCAACATCTCTAAGTATTTGACACATTCAACCGCATCGTTCGACAGACCCCCTTCGTTGACTCGCTTATGATGCGTGATTACCCAATTATACCCAGCTACTAGCAGACTTTTCGGAACGGACGCTCGTCTCTTAAAATGTTCTAGGGCCCAGATGTGCAAAACTATATTAGCCCCGTAGAAGAACTTTTCCCCTTTCTGGCAGTTGGTACAAGCTAGAAAAATGTCCGCAAGGATGGTCGGGATTATGGTGCATTGTTTACTTCGGATTCCTGAAAAAGAGTCTTGTATAACCTTTGGCTACCTTGAAAGCTATTTTCGATCTCTTCTCGGAAGAAATAAATCCCGACATAACTATCGCATACACCACTGCCTTTTGCTTCCCAAACATCCTTGGATGTGAATGAAAAATTTCCCTATATCTTTCTTCGAACCATTTCGATAGGCAATAATGCTCAAAACAAAGTGTTCCGGACAGCCTGATTCGAACCCTCGCAATACAGCCTCTCTCAATCCTATATCTTGCAAAATTCCTATCTGTGTCTGAAAAACGTATGGGAAACTTTAAGGCGGTTCCATCACAGGGTAAATTGATGAGGCCGGCTATTTCCTCAAAAGTGTCACTGTCATGTGCTTATTGCCTACTCCCTAAAGGTCGAAATTCCGGATCCCAAGACATGTACCAATCCAAGGTGAGTTTAAATCCTACTATGCGGATCCCCTAAATGGCATTCCCCTTCTAGGGTTTATGCATGATGCCAGTTTATTAAAGCGATAAAACATGCAATTTGAAATGAAATATGACCTAAGGGACCCTTTATTTGCCAGGGTAAGCCTAAAATGATATGGCATTATTAATATAAGAATGCAATATACCAAAATCTTTAAACGTGCAATAGCCTATCTACAATGGTAAGTTCTAAAAGAAGGTCATGCCAGACCTCTTATTCGCTAGGGTTGGTGAATGCAATGGGGACAAAACCAAGAAAAGTTAGTTCAGCCAGATAAGTACACATAACACATTGTAGCAACGAGATAATGCAGTAAAAGCAATAAAAAGGAAAAAGGGGTTGGATCCCTCCCCTCGTGAATAGTGTCCCTAGCTCAGGATAAGGCCGACTCTACCCTAGGCAAGCTATCATGGATGCATGAGGTATTGGCTCACTAATGCATCTAGACTCGATAGGTTTTAGGTCCCCGAGCCTTCAGACTTGGAAACCAAGGGTCATCAATCCCAAGGTTCTTTGTCGGTGGCTCGAGCGATTCCCCAGACATTGCTACGCACACATCGTGTCACGGCTACATGTCATGAGTGAATCTATCAAAAATCATCAACTTTCGACTAAAAGCTAAAGGCTATGAACCCAAAGCTTAAAATGGAAGGTTGAGTGACCCCTCGGATCATGCTACGCACACATCGTGTCGCGATCACAAGTCCAAGTGAATCGCCTAAAATCCTAATAGGGTGGAGTGGCGTGACAAGCCACTAAAAGAAAAATAAAAGAGGGGTGAAAAATTAAAGCGTATGCACGTATGCTAGTGCTCGTTTGGAGAGGAGGGATCGAGAACCAACGCGAGGCTCTAGGGTAATGTCCCCCACCCAAATGCAATGCAAAGCGCGGAATCACATAAATAAACCATCCATCCATCAAATCAATCGTACGCCAAATGGGTGAGTGACTGAGTTGATACGCGCGAAATGCAAAAATCCTAAAAAAGGAAAAATGCAACCCTAATGTCCAAATGCTATGCATAAAAAGGGTAGAAAAAGGAAAGGAATAGCTAAATCAAATGCTTGGACCCACTTAGGAAGTCCCCAGTGGAGTCGCCAAGCTGTCGCGCCCCACTTTTTGAGTATGTGAAAGTAGTGTGTGGGATATGTATGTGAACGTGTGTGAAAATGAAAATAAAAGGCCGTGGGATTGTGAAATGCGACGGTTTGGCCAAACAAAGTTCAAAAAGGGTTTTTGAATGGAAAATGGAGTCGCCACTTGGTATAGAGTTAGGGTGTACCAAGTCACCCAAAAAGTGATTTTTGGAAAGAAAAGTAAACAAACCCTTTTTAAAGAACTTTTAGGTCTACGTAACCAAAGAAAGGGATCGGGGGTCACATTTGATAAGGGAGAAGGCAAAGGCAAAGCCTAAGGCACTCCCTTACCCTAGCAAAAGCTAGTTGCGTGACTTAGCCCTTCTTTTCCTAATTTCTTCTACCCAAAGTATGTTTTGCATGTTGGACATGACTAATGGATGCTAAAAAGATGCAATCCTAAATCTAAAATGTCTCTTATGAAGCTTTTTGGTCCCAACCACATGAGTTGTGGTGGCCAATAAGGAAAGTCCTCATAGAGGTCACGGGCAATGCAAATGAAGACTCAAGTATGCGTGTAAGTGTGCAAATGTAAGAAAAGTGCAAGTGTGCAAATGTAAGAAAAGTGCAAGTTTGCAAATGTGAGAAAAGTACATGTGTGCCAATTGAGAAAATAAAGGTGTTTGTGTGCTAGTGGATGAAAATATAATAGTAGATACATATAAGTGCGATTGGGTGCAATTTGTGAGGTAGAAAATAAAT
>NW_020861675.1:0-11844 GCF_003713205.1 Coffea eugenioides
TAATTATACTTGATAAGTTGGTACATATCTTCTCTTTTTAATGACTGAATTGAAATAGTAAGATTGGAGGTATTTTAGTTTCTCTAATTTTCAAAACCGTGGATTGACCTTACTTCTTTGGAATCCATCTAACTTCACCTACTTAAGGGTGTAAACGAGTCTAATCAAACATCATAGTGTTCAAACTTGTTTGATTATTTCAATAATTTTGAAATTTTATTCAAATTTGATTTGTTTATTTGTTGAACCGAATTTGAACGAGTTTTTTTTTTTATTGAATTTGAAAATTATCGAACATAAATCATTGTTCAACCTTGGCTTGGCTAGTTGACAAACCAAATTCAAATGAACTCTTACCAAATCGAACTCAATTTGAGTATCAATTAGTTTAGTTCATCTTTCTGCCCACACCTACTATAGGCAACACAAAGAGAAATGTCATAGAAGTAATTACAATTCGTCTATCTTTTTTTTTTTTTAGCACCATTCCTCTATCTTTATTCTCTCCTTCGCCCCAACCCTTCATGGTTTCTACAAAACTTTCTTCTCTCTCTCTCTCTGTGCTTCTAATCATAAATTCATGACTACTATCCGTTCATTGTTTTTTTTTTATTTTCACTATTTTGCAGACAATAATAGATGGATAAGGAGATTTGAATATGATCTTTGAGTCACATACATATTGATATCTTATTTTTTTCCCCTTGTTGCATGAAAAGATGAAGAATTGGTTCAATATGGTAACATTTTCGCTCTCTCCTTTTGATTTTCATAGCTTTTGTTAGGAATTCTACTTTATTTGTTAGATTGGATTTGAATGTAACCCAAATTTATTAACTTGATTCATTGATTAAAAGCGCATGGACAGCATTTCAAAAACAATTCTCAAATTATTCTCCACTTTGATTCTAAGACAAGCAAATAAATTAAATAGTCGCTCAACTATTTCAATAAATTAAAAATGGTCTCTCAACTTTATTTTTTAGCCAATTCAACCCTTCAACTGTTTTCTTATAGCCAATCAATTTCTTATTTGACTATACCCAATTAGTGATATTTTTCCATTGATGACTAGTCAAAGTGGAGGCAAAATAGGAAAACTATCTACAACCCTTCCATAAAATTTATAATACTAGATTTAGTTGGATAAGTTGCAAAGAAATTGAATGAGATCAACAGCAAAAAATTAGGGCTTTTGTTTTAGCAAAATTTTTTTTTATTAAAAAAACTCCAATTTTTTTACTGTCAATTGGATCTACCTTGTTCGTAATTTGCCTGATTAAATCTGATTTTTTTTTAATTCTAAGAAGGGTTTTAGGTGACTTTCCTGTTGCCCTCACTTTGACAAGTCATCGATAAAGAAATCTTACTAATTGTCTAGTCCAACAAAATAAAGACCCTGCTGAGTCTACAACAAATTATTTAAAGGGGTTAAGTTGATAAAGAATAAAGTTTATGGACTATTTTGACTTTAACAAAATAGTTGAGGAACTATTTAGGTCATTTGCTCTTACTCTTCCAAGCTCCAATACAAGTGGCGGAGCCACATAGAGTTGAGGATGGGAAGTTGCCCCTCCCCCCCCCTCCCCCCTTTGGCCCCAACTTTGGTAAAATCACAGAATAGCTTTAGAAAATTTGAGGAATTTTTGAATCACATTATATTTGTCCCTTCCCCCCCTCTTCCCAAAAATTTTGTACAGTTACCTTTTATAGTTGCATTGCCCCCTTAACTATTAAAATATCATAATGATTATCTTTTGTTAGACTCTTAGGCCTACTTCAAGTTATATAGTCAGGGACGGAGCCAGAAATTTATTTTTGGGGGGGCTGAAGTGTATTAAAAAATTTTTTTTGTGACGAAATAAATATATTTAATAAGTAAAATTTAGAATCAATAATTATAAAAATAATAAAAACATATAATTATACATACCCAAAAATTTGTTATTGATTAACACTTGAAGTATTGGTAGTTGTTGCACTCGAATAACGAAGAGGAGGCAATTGCATTCTGCGAGTCTTCATCCGTTGAAAACGCTGCAATATTTGCTCATTTTCAATTGTTGCAAAAATATCCTTCTCGATGTATACAACCAGACAGTCATTCATCCACTCGTCTCCCATTTTGTTGCGCAAATCAGTCTTGACAATATTCATTGCAGAAAATACTCTTTCAACAGAAGCAGTCGCAACTGGTAGAACTAATGCCAACTGGATCAAACAATAAACCAATGGAAAAACTGTATTTTTACCAGTTTTAACCATTTGTTGAGCAAGACTTCCCAAATCTCCAACTTCTGAAAATTGAGGATCGCGTTGCACATTATAAATATAATTTCGAAGTTGAGACTCAAGATATAAATAATCGTTACTTGAGAAGTCTTCAGGATATAAATCAGCAAGACGGAGTAGTTTCTGCACATTGAATTGAGAGAAAGAACTTTTTGGATCAAGACATGCTATGTAACTAAGCAATTCCGTGCTAACTTCCGAGAAACGATTATTCATCTCTTGTATAATTAAATCAACAACCTGACATCACAACAATAATAAAATTAATAACTAAGAAAATCTGCTAACAAGTAACAAATGTAATGAAATAATAATTTCAAAAATAATACCTCACAAAAAATTTCCATGCGATAATGATGAAAATTAGTGATGGTTTGACCTCTGCGACTGCGCCTGGCATTGCCACGGATTGCTATACTGTCTTCCATATCAATCACGGGAATCATATTCAACTCACAAAAATTGTTGACTTCATCTAAAATTATTTGCCATCCCTCTTCCCTAAAGTCTTGCAATTGAGATTTCATAGTATCAATCAAACTCATGGCTTGGACAATATTTTGATCCCTTTGTTGCAAAACAAGTGACAAGTCATTTGTGATTCCCAATAAATACTTCATCAGGTGCAATGCAAAAACAAACTCATAAACGTTTTTGAATTCAGATGGACGTAGTTGACCGAGGGATATTTTGGTATAATTGCTAAGGTTGAGATATCAAGATTTTGTTATCGATTGAAAAAAAAAAAAAAAAAGAAGAGATATCAAGATTTAGAGATCCTAAATTTCAATCATTCTTTTCTCTCCCAATTTCTTAAATATCACCTCTGCCCTTATAAAAAAAATGAAGATTCAGGGATACAATTTTTAATGAACAAAAAGAATTGTAATATTTTTGCACGTTATTGTTTTAGTATATTGATTTCATCATTTTAGTGTTTTTATCTCTTGTATTAATTAATATATACTTTTCATGGTACAATTGGTACTAGTGATAGCGGTGGCTCCCGATCCCCGCACTACCATTTGATTATGTCCAAAAATTGTCTTTCAATCACTTTTAAATTGCCCTCAATGAGAAAATTCGACCGGTGTATACACGTTTTTCTTAAAGAAAAACTCTAGTAACTAAGTACTAACAAGATTTAGTATATATCTTTAATTTTCATGACTTAACCCTTAATGAACATGTTGAATGCTTACCGAGAACAAGATATACAACTTAAAAGTCTTGTTCAGTATGACTAACTCCTATTGGGTTGATTTCAACTACACTTTATGACGACTTTACCCAACATATCATCTACTAGAATTAGCACTAGTACAATGGCAGGTAGACTGGGCTGGCCGCCGGAATCCCCTATATATAGGGGTTTTCCGGCGGCTTGGGGGGGGCTTAAGCCCCCACCAGCCCCCCCTTAAATCCGTGCCTGTATATAGTAATTGATTCATTTGGATTGAAAGTTATTTGAAAATTTTTCTTTACTATAGCAATTTTTTATGTGAAATATGTGAGATGAAAAAAATGTCAGAAAATGTGTGCTTCCTTATATTGTATCAGAATGAGTTTTGGTCAAAGGGGACTTTGAATTTCAACCGCATGGATGGGATATTCTGGGAATGTGGAATTATTTGGAGTGAAGATTGACCTTTAGGTACAAGATTGGATAACCTCGGCTTTGTTGTTGTTTTGTAAATGCCCTTACATTATTTTCAGCTTATAGGCATTTTGGACATGTGAGTTTATTTCAATCCTCTCTTTAGTAGTGGGTACAAATCATGTGAGCCTTATTTTTGCTGTGTTGTCTTAAATGCCCATTGAAAGCCTTAAAAATGCTTGAGAAGGAAGAGGTTTTATTAGTTGTAGTTAAAGTGCTTTTTAATGTCTAAGCAATCACTTTTAGCTATTTCTAATTTTTTACTATTAAAGTATTCCATTGATAGGTATTTTCAAATTGTTAAATCTGAATAATCCATGTAACATGAGGACAATTGATTCAGTTTTCCCAAACCATTCTTTTAATACTTCCGTTTCATCAATTGTATTAAGATACTGAATCTATAATAATGTCAATGTACAACCCACAACGAATACTTATTTCTACTTAATAACCCACTAATCCATTTTCCTTCCTCATTCTTCAATTTTTCCTACTACTTATCAATGCCACACCTTTCTTCTTCCTCTTTTAAAGTCTCCTACTTTCACAAGCCACATCCAATTCTTCCACATGAATTCCTTGCTTACAGATAATAATTTATAAAGCTGACAAATGATCAACTGCTTGTAATTTTGCCAAGATCTATCTTCAAACCAAACTTCAAGTAACCATTCTACTATAGCCTTTAGTTCACTTCAATTGTAAATTTCATAGTTGCAAACTATAGTAACTCATACTATATAAGATAAAAATATACATATTCTTGCAGGACCTTTTTTCGTACATTTCAGATCAATTTTTGTCAGATCTTTCCTTTGGTTGAATTTTGTTTTTAACTTCTAACTTTTCAATAATCTTCCCTTCCTCTTCTGCTGTAATCACAAGTCATGATTAATCTTTGCTTCATGAGCTCCTAATCTTCTTGTTCACCACTTGTCTTTTCAATATTTGTCGATCCATGCACAAAAAAGGCCCGCAAGCTGAGCAAAAAAAGTTTAATAACTTTATCTTTTCCATTTTTGCATTCTTTATAGTCACCTATAAAGCTCATAAAATAAAATTTATGTGTCTTAAAAAAAAAGCTTGAACTTGCTTCAGTTGTCAACGATACAATTTCAAACTTGCAACTGGACTACTATTATTGAAATGGTCAAAAAACACACAGCCTGATTCTCAAAGGATAGAAACCGCTATAAAAAAAATTAGTGTTCCCAATGATCAAGTAATCAATTCTCAAATTCCTTTCAACATATCTTTCTTTACTTTTACTATAACAATTTGTTTCTGTTAAACAATATTCTTACGCATTACATATCAAAATGTCCTGGGGAAAAAATTGAAGCAACCATTTATGACAAAGACAGAATTTTTGACAAATCTTTTGAATTCCATAGAAAAATACTACATCTCCAATGCAATAGGCTTCTTCATTATTGTAAACTAACGATTCCATCTTCTCATATTATAAACTTTCACCTTTTCTAATTTTCTCATCCTATGTATAAAGCCAATAATGCAAAACTTTTAAAAATAATTACTAACAACCTTCAACAATAGGCTCTAAATTCCCATGCATTGTGTGGGCATTCTGCATAGTAATTTAAGATAAATAAGAAATACCTTTTTAAAATTTTTTTCTAGAATTTTTATGTTCCTAACTCAAATAAGTAAAATGTTCTTATTTTCTCACCTTTTCTAATTTTCTCATCCTATGTGTAAAGCCAATAATGCAAAACTTTTAAAAATAATTACTAACAACCTTCAACAATAGGCTCTAAATTTCCATGCATAAAGCTAAATTCCCATGCGTTGCGTGGGCTTTCTGCATAGTAATTTAAGATAAATAAGAAATACTTTTTTAAAATTTTTTTCTAGATTTTTTATGTTCCTAAGTCAAATAAGTAAAATGTTCTTATTGTTAAATTAAAGTCACAAAATTAGATTTAATGATACATGTAACAATACATCTATCAAGCTGTGTTATCACATCAGACAATGATAGTTGTACATTACACCCCTGACTTAGAGTCCTGGCTTTATCACTGTCCAAGACTACAACCCTATTTGGCAAGTGAGTTTTTTGAGAATCTATCTAAAACTTTGCTGCAGTGTACCATAGAAATCTGTAAAAAAAAAACCTTCCTATGTTGTGAGAGTTTTTTAAAAATTTTACTGTAGTAAAATTTTTTTTCCCACTTGTTGATACAATATTTATTGTAATTTTTCATATATTTTACAATTATTTGCAATATCAAATAATTGTTGAAATTATTTAATTGTGAACATACCTAAGGACACTTGTAGCGACGTTGCACAAATTATTGGGTAGTCATTGAAGTGGCAAAGAATTTAGTACATTTTTTAAATCCAATGGCTCAAATATATGTCCTTTTCAAAATCAAATATTTAACCAACAAACAAAAAACATATGATACAAAAAAATTGGTCTACGATAAGTGGCAATCAACTATTCAGCATGGAAATTTGTATAGGCACCCCATAGACTACTCATTTCGATGAAGCCACATATAATCAGTCATTGCATTCCGCAATTGTTTCTATTCATGTAACGATTTTGGCATCGCGTCACTTGAGCTCTCTCAGCACCTCCGGCATCCATATTAGAGGCAGCATTTGAATCCATGAAGTATTGGTCATACGATTTTATCTTTCTGATGAAATTGTGTAGTACATAGCAAGTCAGTACAATATTTTTCTGTGCCTCAATAGGGTAGTTTTTCATAGGACCTTTCAAAATTTTAAATCACATTTTCCATACCCTAAATGTTCTTTCTATCACATTTCTAACTGAAGCACGACGGCAAATGAACAATCCCTTCTGCGCAGTTTGTGATCTCTCACCTGGACCACTCTTGAAAGGGGCCATAAAAAATGGCATATATCTATATACTGCATCAACTACATAATATTTACCAATCGGTGGCATAGAAAAGACTGCAGCATCCATCAACATACGCCTATCATGGGCACTACTTTTCCAACCAACCTTAACGTATACGAATCTCATATCGTGATCACATGCAACTAGAACATTTTGTGAGAAAGTGTCCTTCCTGTTACGAAAGGCATCATATTTCTTTCTTGCCACACTAGTCGAGACATGGGTTCCATCAATAGTACCAATGCAGTCCTATATTACAATGGGTTCCATAAGTTTTATGAAATAGCGAGTCATAGTTTCAGCAAGAGGCAAGTACCTTAAACCATGGTACAACAAACTGTCATTATTAAAGACTAGATTGAGTACAACGATTTCTTCTATGAATTTTAACTATAATGGTATTTCCAACGGCGTAAGCATGCTCGATTCGAGCATATAGATGATTTGTGACCAGAACTTGACTGTCCTTTGGAAAACCTGATGTTTGGACTGGTTTTTGGGAACCAATCTTGTAGGAATTGTTAGTTATGTTTTTGATATTAAACTACAAAGATATTATGGTGTATTTAGACCTATTTACAAAGAACAGGTTGGAACTAACTTTCTGGTTAAACGATTGGGAAAATCGGAAAAGAAAACGTCAAAGCAGAGATGCTGAGGAATTTTGAACTCGTTGGGCTCATTAACACTGCGAGTATTTTTCCCCGAAATGATAGAGAGATACTTCCATATAGTATGGAAATACTGCCAATTTGGTGAGATCAAGTCTTTGATACTCAAATTGAATACTAAAGTTCAAGGTTAAATCTGGAAAATTTCATCGTCTGAATTCCCAACTTCGGGCAGGTATCGGTACTACGAACTCGATCTGATTGCTTGTTTGTCATACTTCCTGCAACACTAATTGAGCTGAAAATTTCAGAGGCCGGTTGCAACGTGTGAATCGTCGAATTTCAAATGTGCAAAAAAACTTCATTCTGCTTGTAAACGAAGCTGCGTCTCAAGCCATTTTGATCATTTTTTCACCGATCGTGAAAAGTGTTTCTAGAACTTATAGTACTTCTTAAGAGGTTTCCAACGTTATAGAGTTTTCAAATCTCCGACTTATATCGACGATGTTACGGATTTTATCAAAGATTATCAATAAAGGAAAATTTTCAATCCAAGAAAATAGATTTTTCAAAAATCTTATCTTATATTCTTAAACGTTTTTGTCATTTTTTGATAAAAAACTCAAATAAATTATACTAATAAACAAGTGAACGTTGATTACGTGTATTGAGGTTCTTTTGCAAAAATAATTTAGATTGTACAGTGTACATCTTCTAGATTAATGGTTATTGGTGATTATATATTAATTGCAGGTCAGGAACCTTCAAGAGGACCACCGGGAACTGACTTCCGAAAATAATTCTGTGAATTGCTGTGAAGTGTCAAGTGTGTGAATTTTGATACTGTTAATTGTGGTATTTGTGAGTTTTAAAAATAAGGGCGGGTGTGGTACTTTATGCACTCGTTAAATTTCAATAGAATGAATGAATGCCTTTGAATGAATAATGAAATGCAATGTTGTCATGAATGCTTTGTGTGTGGGAGGGAACTCCTCGTTTCAAAAATTATGGGAAGCGCCAACACTCATAGGCCGAACTTGAACCGGCGTAATGGGTTGGTCGGGAATTGGGCGCATTGAGATTATAAGACCGCTAGAGGTCTTGCTTGCATCTGTAGAGTACTCGCCAATAATAGCTTTGTGGCTTGAGTGTAAGGGGACCGGAGGAAAGTAGTGGGATCTACGGAAATGGAAATACCGACCACGGTTGACAGAGGTCAATGCGGAAGGTATATAAACGAATGACAGGTAGATATGATGTATTAGCTCTGAGAGTACTATATCTTGATATTGTTCTGATTTTACTTTTGTTTGAATAATAATTGTATAAAAAGACATGGTTTATTTAATAAATGGGTTGTTATTTGACTAAGTGCTTGCATGTGTGTTTCTGGCCTACGACGTAGCTACTATAGTTTGTTTCTTAACAGGACCGACTCTTGGAGAAACCATCCGTTGAATTTTGTTAAGTCTCCTGTTATATATTTTGACTAGGCCCTGGTTTGGGTTGTACTTTTGGAAATTGTAAACTTGAAAAGTTTGGGCCCTGATGTGTATTTTGAATTTAAGTCGTTTCATGATTACCCGATGTACTAGTTATAAATTAAGTGACTTATTAAGCTTGAACGCTTCCGCATGATTGTGTTCATGTTTCTCTCATCGAAGTGATTAGTTTGATTTTAAATTGAATGGATTTGCTTGAGTCCTGGCGTGAGCTGGGCAGGCGTCCGCGGATACCCTTTGGTCCGCCTTAGGGAGATGTGGGGCGTCACAGTTGGTATCAGAGCTTAGGCTTCAGATCTCTGTAGCGTATCCTAGGCTTAAAGTTTAGGATGCCTGACTGTGGGATTAATTTGGATATTATGTGACAAGGATCTATTGTATCTTAGGGGTTAAAGAAATTTATTATTTGGGAGTTCTTATTTGGGACTTGCAGAAGAAACTGAGGAATTAGGTGATGTTATATTGAAGGAAGATATGGGATGAGAGATTTGTAGTGAAAGATTGGATGAATTTGAATTATCATTATATTTGTAAGTGTGGAAAGAATTGAGATAATTATTAGTACTGGCTATGGAGGGTAAGAGACCGAGATTTGATAGTCAAACTCCATGTGTGATGATTTTGAACCAAGATAAAAGTACAAAGGAATAAAATGTATTTTTCGCCCACATATCTTCTAAAGATATTCTGCTTTGAAAATTTAAAGAAAAACTAGGATGTACTAGTTTTATTTGTAAGCGATGAGTGGAAGTAAGATATATGTGCTTTAAATATGTGTAATTTTCCGATTTTGGTAAAAGGGTGAGTTTTACTTGAATTTCACATTTGAAAATTTGTGAATAACTAATGAGTTGTTGAACTTTGTATATGATGGGTTAATACAAGATTAACATTTTCTAAACTAAGTTTTCCCCCTTGATTGTATATTGGTGTAATCTCACACTTGAATTTGTCCATGCTTTACACGAAGAAAAATATATCTATATATCCTGAGTTTTCGAAAGAATGGCAAGCTTATGTTTAATAATGTGAATCCTGAACTTGATAAGATTTTTGATTACTTGAAATACTCTTCTTATGTTTTAAAATTCTTGACTTTCAAGAAGAGTGAGCCAATTTTAAATGTACGGACTGAGGCAACTTTGAGATATAGAGAGCAACTGCATTCAAGAGTACAAGTTAGTGTGAATTGATTTGGTTTCCATTCGACACGTAAGGTAGTAAGTTGTACTTATTCTTGGGTTTGAACTTGGAGCTTGAAACTTTAATTACAAAACCCTAAGACTGGTTATTTTGGAGATGATGGTGTTCCGACTGGTGGCTGGTTATTAAAGATTTTGAACTTCGAATGGATAATCTTGGTTTTAGCTTGCGTTATGGCTTTATTGGATCTAATTTCGTAAAGGCGTGTGATCTGATTGAAATTAGTGATGTCTGGACCCTTTGGGTTAACTATGGACTTAGAAAGGGGTAGTGCACGCTGTGAGGCCTTTTGTATCCTGCTTGTATGTACTTCTATATTTTTGTAGCACTTAATTGCCTATGTGCAATATTGGACATATTGGTCTTGTTTTGTAACTTCTAACCGTGTTATAACTTTTGATACATGTAACGAATCATGACCTGATTTTAAATGTGTTGCAACTTGTATACGCAATGTGCTCTTTATGCTTAGCTATGCCTTTTCCTGTGCTTATAGACTTTTCTTAAGTAGGGTAGCAGGAACGAGAAAAGGGGACCGTGACCGAGGGCTTAGACAACCCTGTACTTGTGAGACAAATTGATAGACAGTTTCATATAATTTAATAGGTCCCTAGTACCGAATATGAATCGAACATAAACCCGAAGCTCCGATCTACTAGTGTATAATGGATTAACCTAGCTAGAAACTTGGTGAGCTTTTCTTGTGCGCAACATATGTTATGATTGGTTCTGTGCCAGTATTTCAATCTTAGGAAGTTTGAACTCCGAAAGTATTGCAGTGGGTTGGTAAGAGAACTCGAACTGCCTGAAACCGATTAGACTGAGCTTACTTGAGACTTGAACCTGTTTAGGCTAGTGTGCTCTTGCGTATCCTCAATGGACCTAATTTGACTGAATATATGGAATGTGGACTTGAATTTTGTGACTGTTTAAGAATGTGAATTGCTGGACAGAGGTTAGGCCAGTGTGTTCTTACTCGTACTCATGACCCTTGAATTTGAACTTGAACTTGCACTTGAACTTGAACTTATACTTTTGTTCGTACTCATGCACCATGAACCTGAAGTATTTGGCTCTGCTTTGACCCTACTCTTGAACTTATTCGTACTGGTGTGGTTGTAGACCGGCTACTACTCTTCTGTAGCGGTTGAACTGAAACTCTCTGGTGGGGCATTGCTTGTTGTGTTGTCCAGCACCACCAGGGATGAACTTTTGATTTGAAGCTTCGCTATATCCTGAATTTCTTCCAAATGTCTGGGACTTTATGTCCGACTTCAAGCCTTTTGCCTGTTTTATCTGATTACGCGATTAATTCCCTATTGGACCATGACTATTTGATAGGTTGGATTGGTGTGATATGTAATACTTGAACCTGATAAGTGATTATTATATAAGCCATGCTCTACTGGATGTAAGGGGTAAGTTAGCCTCGTCTGCACTTATTTCGGGAATTCGGGCTAGAAAATTGTTAAGTAAAGGAGCTCAAGGGTATTTGGCTTTTCTTATTAATACCCTTAGCGATAAGGTGAATCTGGAAGACACACCGGTGGTGAAAGAATTTTCCGATGTTTTTCCTGAAGAATTGGAGTCTTTACCCCCGGAACGGGAAATAGCTTTTAAAATTGATTTAGCTCCGGGAACAGCACCTATATCAAGGACACCATACAGGATGGC
>NW_020861676.1:0-35388 GCF_003713205.1 Coffea eugenioides
GTCTAGTTGTACACTTTGGGCCTCGTGCTCAACCGCATCATTCCCCTCCTCTTGAAAAGGATTTGCCCTCAAATCGTACTCGTCCCCTGCAATAAATGGACTTAGATCAGCAACATTGAATGTAGCACTAACAGTATACTCACCAGGCAGATCTAAGCGGTATGCATTGTCGTTGATGCGCTCAATAACTTGAAAAGGCCCATCTCCTCTTGGTGACAGCTTGCTTTGCCGTTGTTTTGGAAACCTCTCCTTGCGCAAATGTAACCAGACCCAATCACCTGGTTCAAAGACAAGCTTGCGCCTGTGCTTATTAGCTTGTTGGACATATTGGGCCGTCCTCCTCTCGATGTTGGTACGAACCTTGTCGTGTAATGATCTCACGAACTCAGCTTTCTTCTTGCCATCTAAGTTCATATGCTCAGAAGAAGGTAATGGCAACAAATCTAAGGGAGTTAAGGGGTTCAAACCATACACAACTTCAAAAGGCGAGAATTGTGTAGCACTATGCACAACCCTATTGTATGCAAACTCAACATGAGGTAGACACTCCTCCCATGACTTGATATTTTTCTTTATGATTGCACGTAGGAGTGTGGATAAAGTCCTATTGACTACCTCAGTTTGTCCGTCCGTTTGAGGATGACTAGAGGTAGAGAACAACAGTTTGGTTCCCAACCGACCCCATAAAGATTTCCAGAAATAGCTCAAAAACTTGACATCTCTATCGGATACTATTGTCCTAGGTATGCCATGCAAACGAACAACCTCTTTAAAGAATAAATCAGCAATGTGTAAAGCATCATCCGTCTTATGACATGCAATAAAGTGAGCCATTTTGGAGAACCTATCTACCACAACAAATATAGAGTCATGGCCACGCTTTGAACGAGGTAAACCAAGCACGAAATCCATGGAGATGTCAACCCAAGGTTGGTGAGGTATGGGTAAAGGAGTATACAAACCGTTTGGGTTGACCCGAGACTTAGCTTTGTGGCACACACCACATCTTTCAACAATCCTCTCCACGTCCTTGCGCATGCGAGGCCAATGGAAGTGTTCCTGCAATACAGCTAATGTCTTGGTGACACCAAAGTGTCCCATTAGTCCACCACTATGTGACTCCTGAATAAGTAAGTCACGTATGGACCCTCGAGGAATGCACAGCTTGGTAAGATAAAATAAGAACCCATCATGTACAAAGAACTTTTCAAAGTCAGATTTTCCCCAATTCGCATAAGCGTTGGCAAAATCCAAGTCATCCTTATACAACTCCTTCATGAGTTCAAAGCCTAGGAGTTTAGCATCTAAGGCAGTGAGCAAAATGTGTCTCCGAGATAAAGCGTCAGCTACTACATTAGACTTACCTGTTTTGTATTTGATGACGTATGGAAAAGACTCGATGAAGGCTACCCATCGGGCATGCCGTTTGCTCAGCTTTTGTTGTCCTTTTAGGTGCTTGAGAGACTCATGGTCAGTTTTGATGACGAATTCCCGGGCACGTAGGTAGTGTTGCCATGTCTCCAAAGCACGTACGAGGGCAAACATCTCCTTGTCATAAGTTGAATAGTTGATATAGGCAACCCTAGGGGAAGACCCTCCTAGAACCTCCCAACCTTGTAATTATCAGAGTTGGATCTTTTCTCCCAACAGAAATTGAACTCGATTGTTCTCATGAACTCAAGACCTCTGACACACAAAGGTAATCAGCAACCTTAAGTAAATAAGGATGGATGAAGCGACACCACGATTAGGGAACAAGCTAATCGATAAAGTCTGATTTGAATCCTAAGCCATGAACTCAAGAATTCAAGAGTAAGTTCGATTAAGAACTTGAAGGAAAATTCCTCACGATTTCTGGTTGTAATAATCTGTCTTTTACTCTTACAAGAGGTGCCTTTTTATAGGCTAAAACTAGGGCAAAATCCAGCCCACATAAACCTGGAAGAAATTCGGTCCGCATAAAGAGCTTAAAGAGCCAGCTCTTTAAGGCTTTCCGATAAGGCCCAATAAGTAATAAAATACTCAACGCCTAACAACTACTAAACTAGGTAGTCCTTAAACAACTACCAACTAAGCTAACAAGTATGAGATCATTCCTTCACTTCAAACGTACAAGTGAACAAAGTAACTTCATGGTCCATCAAGTCTTCAAACCTAGCTTGCTCCTTGCTTGTATGGTGAATGATCAAGGCTCGTAAAGCTTCCTTCACGTTCTTGGTTCTTGATCTTGTCATCGGACCACCAATGTTGATCAAAGGGTCCTTGACCCAAGGTTGAAGTTGTTGCGCACCCGTATCTGCATCATTCCTTCCCTCCTCGAAAGGATTCGTCCTCGAATCTTCAAAGTCTGTATCAAAATCAAAAGGGGATAGGTCAGACACATTAAAAGATGCGCTTATGCCATACTCACTTGGAAGTTCCAATTTGTATGCATTGTCATTGATCCTCTCTAGAACTTGAAAAGGTCCGTCGCCTCTTGGATGTAACTTGGTCCGTCGAGATGCTGGAAACCTTTCCTTCCTCATGTGCACCCAAACCCAATCACCAGGTTCGAATACAACATGCTTTCTTCCCTTATTCGCATGCTGTGCATATTGCGCATTTTTCTTTTCAATTTGAGCTCGGACTCTCTCATGCAAGGTCCGAACAGACTCTGCCTTTTTGACACCATCTGCGCTTAAACACTCATCAACAGGAATAGGTGATAAATCTAGAGGGGTTAGCGGCTGAAACCCATAAACAATTTCAAAAGGAGAATGATTAGTAGTAGAATGAGTGGTTCGGTTATATGCAAACTCAGCGATAGGCAAACACTCTTCCCACTTCTTCAAGTTCTTTTGAACAATGGCTCGAAGTAAAGCACCAAGGGTTCGATTGGTTACCTCGGTTTGACCATCCGTTTGAGGATGACTAGAAGTAGAAAATAGCAACTTCGTTCCCAACTTTCCCCAAAGTGATTTCCAGAAGTAGCTTAAGAATTTCACATCCCTATCACTTACAATAGTACGCGGTACCCCATGCAATCTTACCACGTCCTTGAAGAATAAATCAGCAACATGGCGCGCATCACTTGTTTTCCTACAAGGGATAAAATGAGCCATTTTAGAAAATCTATCCACTACAACAAAGATACTATCCATACCTCTAGAAGATCTTGGTAAACCAAGTACAAAATCCATGGATAAGTCTGTCCAAGGAGCATGAGGTACGGGTAGAGGAGTGTATAGTCCATGAGGGTTACTCCTTGACTTGGCCTGCTTACACTTTAAACACTTATCACAAATGTTAGCAACGTCACGCCTCATTTTAGGCCAATAGAAGTGTTCATGCAAGATGTCAAGAGATTTATCAATGCCGAAATGTCCCATCAATCCTCCACCATGGGCTTCTCTAACAAGTAATTCCCTCAGCGAACAATTGGGAATACATAGGCGATTTTCTTTGAATAAGAAACCTTCATGCCTATAGTACTTTTGAAATGCAGCATGTTCACAAGCTTGAAACACATTAGAAAAATCATCATCATGTGCATACATGTTTTTAATGTGCTCAAAACCAAGTAACTTAGTGCTCATGTTAGTGATCAAAGTATACCTCCTAGACAATGCATCTGCAACGACATTATCTTTCCCCTTCTTATACTTAATGATGTACGGGAAGGAATCAATAAATGCAATCCACTTCGCATGTCTTTTATGCAACTTACCCTGACCCTTAAGGAATTTAATTGATTCATGATCAGTATGTATCACAAATTCCTTAGGCATAAGATAATGCTGCCACACTTCAAGAGCACGCACAACAGCATACAATTCTTTATCATAAGTAGGGTAATTAAGAGCTCCCCCACTCAACTTTTCACTGAAATATGCCAATGGTCTATTATTTTGATGTAAGACAGCCCCTATGCCGATTCCACTAGCATCACATTCAACTTCAAACGTCACATCAAAATTAGGCAAAGCAAGAATAGGTGCTGAAGTTAACAAATCCTTAAGCTTATTAAATGACTCTTCTTGCTCTTTTCCCCATTGAAACCCCACACTCTTTTTAATTGTCTCATTCAAAGGTGCTGCAATAGTACTAAAGTCTTTAACAAATCTCCTATAGAAACTTGCAAGACCATGAAAAGACCTTACTTGAGACACATTGGTTGGAGTCGGCCACTCTAAGATGGCTTTTACCTTGGCGGGATCAACACGTATGCCATTTGCACCAACAATATATCCAAGGAAATTAACTTCAGGAGTGCAGAAGACACATTTTTTCATGTTAGCAAACAACCTATTTTCACGCAAGGCACTTAAAACAAGTCGCAAATGCTCAACATGTTCATCTAAAGACTGGCTAAAAATCAATATATCATCAAAATAAACAACAACAAACTTCCCAAGAAAATGCCTTAAAACATGGTTCATTAACCTCATGAAAGTACTTGGAGCGTTTGTTAAGCCGAAAGGCATCACAAGCCACTCATAAAGACCATACTTTGTTTTGAAAGCAGTTTTCCATTCGTCTCCTTCCCTTATCCTTATTTGATGATAACCAGATCTTAAGTCAATTTTAGTGAAAATGATTGCCCCATGCAATTCTTCTAACATATCATCTAACCTAGGAATAGGATGACGATACTTGACAGTAATTTTATTAATTGCACGACAATCTGTACACATTCTCCAAGTCCCTTCTTTCTTAGGCACTAAAATGACTGGAACTGCACAAGGACTAAGAGATTCACGTACCTGGTCCTTTTCAAGGAGGGAATCGACTTGCCTTTGGATTTCCTTTGTTTCCTCCGGATTTGCTCTATAGGCTGGTCGATTTGGTAGAATTGCTCCAGGAACAAAGTCGATTTGATGTTCAATACCTCGAATTGGAGGTAATCCTTTCGGTAGTTCCTCCGGAAACACATCCTTGAATTCCTGCAAAAGAGAGTAGATTGCACTAGGAAGAGAATCGGTTATGCCAAGTGTGTAAAAAGAAGAATAATCAGCTTCCCTGTACAGAAGTACTATGAGAAGACTTTGTGCCTTCAAAGCCCTACCTACCTCACGCACACTTGCATAGAAGCTCTTTTTGTTCACTTTCAAGCTCTCGGCCTCACTAAGTTTTTTTCCACTCGAATTTTTTTTCTCACTCAACTCGGCCTCTACTTTCTTTTTTCCCTCATCCTCAGGCACATTCGGCTTTTTCTTTGCCTCTCTCAGTTGCCTTTTCTCTCGCTCTTTTCTTAGATGCAATTGTTCCTCATACACTTGTGTAGGTGTCAAGGGTGAAAGAGTGATCTTGAGGTTGTCCATAATGAACTTATACTTATTAGTGAGTCCAATATGATCAGCCTGCCTATCATACTCCCACGGACGCCCTAACAAGACATGACTAGCTTGCATAGGAATTACATCACATAAAACTTGGTCCTTGTATCGACCAATAGAAAAAACGATTAAAGCTTGTTTGGTCACCTTGACTTCCCCCCCATCATTTAACCAAGATAGTCTATAGGGTTTAGGGTGGTAAGTCCATGGAAGGTGCTTTTGCTCGACAAAGTCAGCAGCTACGCAATTAGTACAAGAGCCACTATCAATGATCATGAGACATACCTCATCTTCAATTTTGCATCTCGTATGAAAAATGTTGGTCCGTTGGAGATCATCTTCTTGAGCTTGTGCATTTAGCACTCTCATAGTCACCATAGTTCGAGCCACGGGGTCCTCTTCTATTTCAATCAGGTCAGCATCCTTCCCCTCTTCTTCAAGCGGTGGCATGTCCGCATATTCCTCCTCTCCTTCGCTTTGCCACATTCCCTCTTCATTCATGTACATGATGCTTCGGTTAGGGCATTGAGCCATGAGGTGGCCAATTCCCTTGCATTTGAAACATGCCTTTGGCTGGTTGGTAGACGTATTTGGCCTTGGAAGAGTTGGTCGCGGGATTGGTTTAGAAGGAGTTGCACTCGGATGGAACGGTTGCTCCATTCGCCTGTTTTCCCTTTCTTTATTGCCTTGCCTTGGCCAAGCATTGGATGTTGGCAATTGATCTCGTCTCCAAGGTGTGGAAGAGGATGTAGTGGTTCGGCCACTAGGTGTCTTTATAGGTAAGGCTTGCCTTTCCACCTTCTCTGCATAAGACACCATTTGTTGTAGCTCAAAGTGGTCTTGAAGCTCAACCTTCTTCCGAATTTCAGGATTTAATCCATTAAGAAATCTTGCCATGGTTGCTTCCGAATCCTCTTGTATATTGGCCCTTATCATTGCTACCTCCATTTGTTTGTGGTACTCATCAACCGAACTGGACCCTTGGGTGAGTCGTTGGAGCCGATTGTACAAGTCCGTGGTGTAATGGAAGGGTACAAACCGTTTCCTCATCACTTGCTTCATTTCAGCCCAAGTGTCAATTGGTTGTTCCCTATTTCTCCTCCTTGTGGCACATGCTTGCTCCCACCAAATGGATGCATAATTTTCAAATTCAATAGCCGCAAGTTTCACCTTTTTCTCTTCAGAGTAATTGTGGACTTCAAACACTTGCTCAACTCTCCTAACCCAATCTAAATAAGCTTCAGGATCATTTTTCCCATGAAAGGTAGGCATCTTAGTCTTGATGGAACCAAGATTGTCATCGGTTCTCCTGGGTCGGCCTCGACCTTCCCTCGCTCCCTCTTGGCTTCTCCTTGATCGAAATGAGGTGTGAGAATGATACCCCTCATCATCCGCATCATGATCAGCACTCTGAACACTCGAAACCCTATGGTGGGTATCTCCGGCACCTCGCATCTCAATGGCAGCCAACCTGTCGGATATTTGTGCCATCGCAAATTCATGTTTCTCCATCGCAAATTCATGTCTCTCCGCTTGTTTTTGAAGAGTTTGGAGCACCAGTTTGAGTGACACGTCGGTCTCAGACGGCTCAGGCATGTTCCCCTCTTGAGACATATTGTCTAACCTGCAAAACAAGTGTATCCTAGTCTACCTTGCAAGCACTCGTGTATCACTCAAGGAAACACACTCACTCTCAATTTTCCTTCTCGAAGTTCTTAAAACAACTCAAACTCTCAAAAATTCCAGAATTAATGACTCTATAAGCAAGTAACAAGACACCAAGCAGAATTTTGCAAATCTTAGAAAAAAACTCTACCCGAAGCTGAAACTTTTTTTTTTTTTCTCTTTGAGCTGTTGCTTTGCTGAATTTCTGGTCAGTATTTTGGAGTATAAATGGTGCTTTTGGGGTGCTCAAATAATGTACGAACCAGTCCTCAAATTTCAGTCAAATCGGATTGCAAAACTAGCTCAACCGATTTTAGAAACTCAAGAACTCCCAAGGCGGTTTGGGCTAAGGTGTTTGGTTTGGTTTTGAAAACGGAATTGGGTGTGTTTGGGGCTGGTGAGGTCGTTTGGGGTCTTTGGAATTCAATCAAGATTGGAACTCAAGAGTTGGAAACCAATCAAGATTAGGAAACTCAAGTTTTGGGAAATCAACCAAGATTTGGAGATTAACCAAGATTTGGGAACCCACCAAGAGTTGGAAACTCACGATTTTTTTTGGAAACTTGATTTCCTTTGTATGAGAGCCAATTCCTTCTCTTCTTCCTTTTTTTTTCTCTTCCGTTTTTTTTTTCCTTTTTTTTTTTCTTCGGCTCTTCAAGGAACACAAATTCAGATCACACCAACAAGTTCAAGAAAACGGATGAAAGGTTATGCCAATTCCAAGAAAATTCTAGTTCTTGGTTTATTGTTCAAGAATTTTCAAAATAAGACTTGGTGGTCCAAGAACTTCAAGAATTTTGTTCAAGGAGCTCAAGAACTTCCCCAAATTATGTTATGGTGTCTAGGGTTTGCAAGAACAACAACCAATACTCAAGAAATAGGCAAAAACAGAATTTCAGCAATACTCAAAAGAAAATTCCAGCAATACTCTGAACACTAAACAATATAAGGTACGTGACTCTCTTTTTTTTCTTTTTTTTTTTGTCTTTAAACCCTAACAACCCAAACAAAAGTATAACAGACTCAAGAACAAAAGTTGGACAGAAAAACACAAAAAAAACAACACCAAACAGATATTTTTTTTTTTTTACTCGGATGAATATAGTAACGTGAACAGTACGCTACAGTACGATGAACAGTAATTCGGAACAGTAACGATGAACAGTAATCGCTACAGTTTTTTTTTTTTTTTTTTTGAAAAAGACAAACTAGCAAGATATGAACAACTTCAATTAAAAGAGAATTAACCTGATGCTCTGATTACCAACTGATATAGGCAACCCTAGGGGAAGACCCTCCTAGAACCTCCCAACCTTGTAATTATCAGAGTTGGATCTTTTCTCCCAACAGAAATTGAACTCGATTGTTCTCATGAACTCAAGACCTCTGACACACAAAGGTAATCAGCAACCTTAAGTAAATAAGGATGGATGAAGCGACACCACGATTAGGGAACAAGCTAATCGATAAAGTCTGATTTGAATCCTAAGCCATGAACTCAAGAATTCAAGAGTAAGTTCGATTAAGAACTTGAAGGAAAATTCCTCACGATTTCTGGTTGTAATAATCTGTCTTTTACTCTTACAAGAGGTGCCTTTTTATAGGCTAAAACTAGGGCCAAAATCCAGCCCACATAAACCTGGAAGAAATTCGGTCCGCATAAAGAGCTTAAAGAGCCAGCTCTTTAAGGCTTTCCGACAAGGCCCAATAAGTAATAAAATACTCAACGCCTAACAACTACTAAACTAGGTAGTCCTTAAACAACTACCAACTAAGCTAACAAGTATGAGATCATTCCTTCACTTCAAACGTACAAGTGAACAAAGTAACTTCATGGTCCATCAAGTCTTCAAACCTAGCTTGCTCCTTGCTTGTATGGTGAATGATCAAGGCTCGTAAAGCTTCCTTCACGTTCTTGGTTCTTGATCTTGTCATCGGACCACCAATGTTGATCAAAGGGTCCTTGACCCAAGGTTGAAGTTGTTGCGCACCCGTATCTGCATCAATAGTTGAGGACCGCGCCATTTAATTTCTCACTAAAGTAGGCAATCGGTCTCCCTCCTTGCATGAGTACGGCTCCTACTCCTACACCTGATGCATCACATTCCACTTCAAAAGTGAGATCAAAGTTAGGTATTGCAAGGAGTGGTGCATGTGTGAGTTTGTGTTTCAGCAATTGGAAAGCCTTATCTTGGGCTTCCCCCCAAAAGAACTTCTCGTTCTTCTTTATGACCGCGGTAAGAGGTGCAGCAATGGTGCTAAAATCCTTCACAAAGCGACGGTAGAAGCTTGCTAATCCATGAAAGCTGCGCACATCACTTACAGAGGTAGGTGTTGGCCACTCTTGGATGGACTTAATCTTCTCTTCATCTACATGAATGCCCTGCGCACTTACAACATATCCTAGAAACACAACACGGTCAGTGCAAAATGTGCACTTCTTAAGGTTGGCATATAGCCTTTCCCTTCGAAGTACTGCAAAGATGGCTTTGAGGTGCTCAAAGTGTTCCTCTAAGCTTCTACTATAAATCAGAATATCATCAAAGTAAACCACTACAAATTTCCCAAGAAAAGGTCTCAAAACATGGTTCATCAAACGCATGAAGGTACTAGGTGCATTAGTTAAGCCAAATGGCATTACTAACCACTCATATAGACCATGTTTAGTTTTGAAAGCGGTTTTCCACTCATCTCCCTCTTTCATTCTTATTTGGTGGTAACCACTTTTCAAATCAATTTTAGTGAATATAATGGCACCATGCAATTCATCTAACATATCATCTAACCTAGGGATAGGGTGACGATATTTTACCGTGATTGCATTGACTGCTCGACAGTCGGTGCACATTCTCCACGCTCCATCTTTCTTTGGCACGAGAATCACTGGTACAGCGCATGGACTTAGACTTTCTCTAGCCCAACCTTTCCTTAGCAATTCCTCCACTTGCCTTTGCAATTCCTTTGTTTCCTCAGGACCCATTCTATAGGCTGGTTTGTTAGGCAATGGTGCTCCAGGAATGAGATCGATTTGGTGCTCGATTCCCCTTAGCGGTGGTAGTCCATCAGGTACATCCTCAGGAAATATGTCCTCAAATTCCTGCAAGAGAGGTAAAATAGTATAAGGCAAGGAGTCAGTGGGTATGGATGAAGTGACCAACTCTTCTTTGCACACAAGCACAAGTAAGAGTTGGTTGGAAGACAAAGCTCGCCTTACATCTTTGGCTTTTGCTAGCAAGCTTAGCTTCCCCTTATTTTCTTCTCTCATAGCCGACCCACTTGTTGCCTTTTTCTTCCCTAGGGTTTCGGCCCTACTCTCTCCTTTTTCTTCCTCACTTTTCTCTCGCTTTTTCCTCTCAAGTTCTAGCTCATACTCCCTTTGGAGCCTCATTTGATCTTCATACACTTGTTTTGGGGTGAGAGGTACAAGTGTCACCTTTCTATTGCAATGAGTAAAGACATATTTATTAGCTCTTCCCTTGAATTCGACATCGCGATCATATTGCCAAGGCCGTCCAAGAATGAGGTGACTTGCTTGCATTGGCACGACATCACAAGTAACCTCGTCTTCATACTTGCCAATTCGGAATGGCACTTTTACTTGTCTAAACACACGGACTTCCCCTTCATTGTTCAACCATTGAAGGCGATAAGGTCTTGGATGTTTGATAACTTGGAGCCCTAGCATTTCTACCATGAGTAGACTAGCGACATTGGCACAACTCCCACTATCAATAACAACACTACACACCTTATCCTTGATATGACACCTTGTGTAGAAAAGGTTGTCCCGTTGTACCTCCATTTCCTCCTCTTTGGCGCGGGTAGTGAGGACCTTTCGAACCACTAGGCATCCAATCTCCTCATGCGTAGGTATCTCCTCACTCGATTCATTCTCTTCCTCTTCTAGAGGCGGTATCCCCTCGTACTCCTCTTCCTCATCTGATACAATTTCCCCATTTGGCAACATCAGCATGGTCCTTTGGCTGGGGCATTGAGAAGCGATATGGCCAAATCCTTGACACTTAAAACACTTGGTGTCTCGACCACGCGGTTTGGTAGCTGCATTATTAGCCTTAAAGTCAGGCTTGGGCGCTGCCTTGGAAGGGAGGTTATTCGGCCTTGGAGGGTAAGAAGGAGCTGCGGCTTTCTCCTCCCTTTTTGGTTGAGAAGTACGCCAATTTCCAGCTTGATAAGTAGTGCTTTGTCGCACAGTACCCCTCCTCTTGAGGCGCCGTTCAATTGTAACCGCCTTCTCGAGCATTTCATTCATGTCGAGGTAGTGTTGGAGTTCCACTACTTCGGCAATCTCGGGCCTCAATCCATGTAGAAAACGAGCCATAGTGGCCTCTCCATCTTCACGCAAATCCGCCTTCATGATGGCCATTTCCATCTCCTTGTAATAATCCTCAACTGACATGGACCCTTGGTTGAGAGCTTGTAGCCGACGGTGTAGATCTCGACTATAGTAGCTCGGAACAAACCTTTTTCTCATCAGACTCCTCATTTCCTCCCAAGTTTCCACAGGTCTCTCACGATTTCTCCTTCGGCTTAGTCTAAGTTGGTCCCACCAAATGGAGGCGTAGTCAGTGAATTCTACGGCTGCTAGTTTCACCTTTTGCTCCTCCGTATAGGTGTGGCATTCATAGACTAACTCAATTTTTCGTTCCCATTCCAAGTACGCCTCGGGGTCCGACTTGCCTTGGAATGAGGGAATCTTGAGTTTGACACCTTTAATGGTGTCCTCTCCTCGACGTTGGAACCTTTGATCATTTTGGTACCTTCCCTCAAACGCTTCCTCTTCATCGTTTGAGTATGCCGATTCTTTGCCCTTACTCGGGGTAGGTGGAGGTCTCGAGTTCTCCAACTGATCAATTCGATCATGCAATGGTTCAATTTCATTCTTAAGCAATCGTTTGAACTCCCCCATCATGGCTTCCAACTGTAGTTTGATGTCCATGGTTTGGCTACCCACTCCACTAGACATATTTAGTTCACCTGCAAAACAAATAAACAAAAACGAGTTCCTCTCTCTTTTTTTTTTTTTTTTAATACGATGTATAGGTCACTCACACTCGTGTTTCACTCAAGTGTATCACTCTCTAATAATCTTACCAAGCAATTCCTTGGCTTGCTAGTTGCTCGAGTTGAACAAACGAGGCGTCACCGCAGTGTACGTTCTTGACTAGTCAACAAGTGACACACAAGCTAGTAGCAATAAGTGGAGGTGAATGACTGAAGACCTAGACACGACTCAAGACTCAGAATATAGCTGGACAATAACTAACGACTCAAAAGAAAGTAAGACAATTAACTTGAATGCTGAAATTTTGAAAATCCTAGAAAACTCTACCCGAAACCCAAATTTCTGGAATGTGTTGAGTTGCTGGTCCGTGGTCTTTTTGGTCCGTGATCTGATTTGGACACTTGGGTTTGCCAAGATTAGAAACCTTGGAGTTTGGTCAGATTTGGGAGTCCCAAGTGGTCCAAATTCGAAATTTTGGGGCTGGTCAGATTTGGAAGTCAGATTTTGCACAAAATTTGGTAAACTTGTAGGCTGTCAAGAATTGGATGTTGTTCAGATTTGGAAGTCCAAGTTTGAATCAGATTTGGTGGCTTGAATGCTGACCAAGACTAGGGCTGTTCAGATTTGAAAGTCCAAGTTTGAATCAGATTTGGTAAAACTTGAAGGCTGGTCAAGAATTGGAAACTAGAGCCGTCTTTCTTGAAATTTTTTTTTGACTTCTGTTGGGGTGTTTTCACACAATAGCCAGCTAGCTTAGACCACAATTTCACAGCAATTAACGTAAACAACTTGGACAGATTTGGTTTCAAGATCAAAGTTCCATGAAAACAAGAACACGGTTGAAGGTTTATTTCAGGTTTCAAGACTGCGAAGATTAACCTCTTTGATCCAAGAAGCTCAAGACTTCCCCAATAAGGTTTTGATGTTCGAGTTTTGCAAAGCAACAACACAAAGGTTCAAGAAACAAGTGCAAACAGATTCGGCAACCCAGCAATTAATTCCAGCAACGACTCAAGGGAATGACAATAAGGTATGCAACACAAGAGATTTTTTTTTTCTGGATTTAAACAGAACATAAACACAAGACAAAACTGGACAGAAAATTTCGGACAACAACTAAACAGCAAAGACAGATTTCTGACAAGGAAACAACCAAGACAGATTTCTGACAAGGAAACAACAAAGACAGATTTCGGACTTGACAAACCCGAGCACTTGAGCTACGAATTAGAAGACTAAAATAGATCTAAAAACGATAAAAAAGGATATTCGTGATACCTCTAACTAGCTCTGATACCAGCTGATGCGAGACGCGGAAGCTACTTCGGATCTAGAGGAACACGATGAAGATTTGACGGAGTTGAACCCGAACTTGGACCACTCAAGAACAGATTTAACGGTAGAGGACGCCACAATCAAGTATGTGTGCTTGATTGATAAGTCAAGAACAGCCTAGGATCAACTCTAGGATGTTCAACTTAGCTTTTACAAGCTAAGGGAATTTGCCACAAGGAATGGACGAAATTCTGGAAATTTTATTCAATACTCTCAAAAACTGAATGTAACATGCGGCTTGAGGCTATTAATAGCCGTGACTAAGACCTAATAAACTGGAAAAATAACAAGGAAAGTTCGGCCAGCCCCTTGGGCCTTCACTTGACCGAAAGCTAGCCCAACTAACTATAGATCATAAGCTTCGGGGGCGTTGCCCCCGAACCCCCACCGGGGGCTTCGCTGCGCCCCCGGGCCCCCAAGCCAGGGGCGCGTCGCCCCCTTGGACCCCCGACTCGCTGATCGGACAGCGAGACCCCCGTACGGCTCAGCGAGAGTACTTAACTGCAGCTCAGCCCGCCGTTTGGAGCTTGAACATTTGCATCTTCAATTGTAAGCAGCATTTTAGTAGTCGTGCAAGGATATTCCAACTCAATTCCTTCAATGACCGGTTTCTCTTGGGTTTGGACGGCACGTACCAAGGCTTGAAGGGACTCCTTGAATCTCTTGGCTCGTGCTCGTGTCACTGGGCCTTGGGGCACCTTCACAGGTCTACTTGTACACTTTGGGCCTCGTGCTCAACCGCATCACGGTTAGTTTTTGAGAAATTAAAAGCGTATTTTGGACGTGGGACCCGCAAGTGCGGTAAATGCATTATATTTTTGACAACTTGTTGGAATTTTGTATTAAGTGATATTATTTTACAAGGTGTTAAGATATTTGTCTTGGAGAGACAAGAAGATAATCTCAAGCTTAAAGAGTGACAAGTGTCACCTTGTTATTGAAGGTTGGACTTTGACATTTGACCATCTTACTACCTTTACCAAATAAGTACCAAATTGATCCAAAATTACCTTCATTCTTCATCATCTTGGCTGAGCTTCACAAGGAGAAAAGAAAGGAAAGCTTTCATCTTACTTCTTCATTTCTTGCTCCAATCAAACAATTTAACCGATTAAACTTGGATTTGCTCCATAAAAACCTTTCTCTTGGTAGTATTAAGGTGTGTAGTGAAGTGGTTTGAGAAGCAAAGGTGCTAAGTTGGGTCTTTTCTTGGGTTTGTAAGGTAAGTGACTAAGGAACCTTTCCTTTGATCTTGATAATGTTCAATTAGTGATTGGTGGTGGTTGAATAAGTGATTTTATGGTTGATTTCCTGATTTTGGTTGAAAATGATGAAGTTTATTATTTTTGGGGATTTTTCTGTTTTCATATGGATATGATTATGGGGTCATGTATGATGATTGGAAATGATGTTTAATGACTCTAGGAGGTGGAAAAAGTGATTAATTGCAACCAATTTCTGTTTTGGACCAAAAATTGAAAAGTGAGGGTTTTGTGATGAACATTCTGTCCGAATTTTTAGGTCCTAGATAGAGGCCGAATTGGCCTTTTCTTAAAACATGAAAGTTGTAGGGAATGATATTTTAAAGGTCCCTACAAAATTTCAGGTCAATCGGAGTAGCGTGGAATGAGATAAGTCGAAATTACTGTTGCTGTTCTGGGTGATCAGAATGTGCAAACTGCGATTGTAATTGGCCATTTTGACTGGAATTGCTTTTGGATTTTGCTGATGGTATCTTCTGATGAAATGTAGCTTGATGCCTTAGCTATCATATGCCTTTAGAATCAATGCATTTGGACCTGTGTAGACTGAGTTGGACGAATTACAGCATTGTGTGATTTGGGAACCTGCAATTACGATTCTGGTTTGGTATTCTGCATTTTTGACCTAGTTGTGCTAGGATTTGGACTGAGTGACCTTCTACATTGTTGTAGCCCTGGTTCTTAGCTTCGAAACGGTGGGTCTTGGACCTCCATCCGATACTCGTAGGACCTTTGGTGCCATTACCGCAAAAGGACGTCAAAACTGTTTTCTGGTTTTGAGCAATTGTGGTTAATTGCTATGTGATTGGGTTTGATTGTAGGATGGAAAGGATGAATTTATGGGAAAATGCTGTCCGATTTTTAATAGCATTGGTTACCTTAAGTTTCATGTGAAAGGCTTGGACTTGAATGATGGAATTGGCTATATTGGACGAGGATTGTGAGTCGTGGAGGTGAGTGACCTTAAACTACTTGCAACGTTACTTTAAAATGTTTCTTGCATCGTTTCTTTGATTGCATATCCTGTGTGCCGGCATATAAGTTCTTGACATGTTTTGGCTCAAATGAGTACTTGGAATTGTGTGCTAGACTCCGACGTTTCCTCCACCGTTTAATGTTCCTGTAGAGCACCAATGGGCTCAATGTTCAATGTTCAATGTTAAATGATTGTTTGGAGCGTTGGACGTCTAAGTACCATGATTTCACTGGCTCATGAGAGAAGTGAAAGTGCATTAATTGTTGAAGCATGACATTATTGAAATGAACGATTGTGAAACTGATTTGATAACTGAATTTCTTGGTTACTCGCTGAGCTTCTAGCTCACCCCAAAATGTTTTATTCCCCTCCACAGGGCTCAAGGCGAAGGAGTGGCTTGTAGTGTTTATCATGGATTATATCATGTATGGATTGAATTTGGATTTTCTTTTGTGTAATCGTTCATATTGGGATTGTATTGAACGTTTAGAATTGCTTGGATGTGTAATCGTCTAGTTTTGGACTTCCCCCTGTATAATAGTTGGTATCAAGGATCAGAGTGGCGCTGCGGAAGCGTGGACGCTTCGCTTTTGATATGTAAATGTTGGAATATTGGATTTATATTTGAGATTGTATCTTGTATTTGTTTGAGGATTGTAGTGAACGACTGAGTCCCGGCGAGAACCGGGCAGGCGGCCCGCCGAACCCTGGGGTACGCCCTTGGGGGAGGTGGGGCTGTCACAATGTCGAACCCGAACCTCGCTGGAAACTTCCTCCATGGCTTCTTCCAGCTGGGCCACCCCTAGACGGAGCCCCTCTACCTGCGCCTGACTACCTTCCACCTCCGGCTTCCCATCCGTACTTCGGGGGGCACTCTTATCCCCCTACCAAGAACTGCTCTCAGGAAAGCCTCGCTTCTTTGCCTGGAAGTTTCTTACTTGTAGTCTAGCGTTTTCCACCCGTTGGGCTTTCTCCACGGCCTTGCTAAAAGCATTAATCTGGGCCACCGCGAGGTCCTTCTGAATTTCTACGTTCAAGCCCTGGATAAAACACCTTATTCGCCGCTGCTCGGTCATAATCAGCTCGGGAGCAAATTTGGATAGGCGGGTGAACTGACTCTCGTATTCCGCTAAAGACTGGGCCCCCTTGGCGAAGTCGGATAAACTCATCTTCCTTCCGTTCCTGGACTAGAGGAGGGAAGAATTTAGCGTTAAACTCTCGCATGAAATTCACCCAGGTCCGGGGCGTTTACTCCCGTTCCCACTTCTGCTGTATGACGTTCCACCAGGAACGGGCCGCCCCTTCTAGCTGAAAGATGGCAAAGGTCACCTGCCTCTCTTCGGTGTAGTGCAAGGCAGCAAAAATATCCACCATTTTCTCTAGCCACCTTTCAGCTATATCTGGATCGGACCCCCCAATGAACTTTGGTGGAGCAAACTTTTGGAATCTCTCGAGAGCTCTGTCTTCGCTCTCCACGTGGTTGCTAGGGTTTCCAGGGTTAGAATTAGGCTTTTGACCCTGTTGCTGCACCAGTTGGGCCAATAAATTAGTTATGTGCTGCATGGCAGCAGCTATTTGAATGTTAGGGTCAACCCCAGGTTCAGGGTTGGGTCCAGACGAAGTGTCCCCAACGCCCCTGTCCGACGTGGGTTGCCTACTCCCGCGCCCACGTCCCCGACCACTACGGGTGCCCTCCATAGAATCTATTCAATCTAGACAAATGTAACTAGAACAATAAAATAACAATACATGTACGTAAGAAACCAAAAGCTTTTACAACAAAGCATATACACATTCCAAAGCAAAGTCACCAAAATAAAGTCAAACAAGGCACATATTAACAGTCCGTCAAGTACAACAAAGACAATCCACAAGGGAACGGCATCATCAACAGTTATATATACAATGCTAGTCCAAACATACAAAAACGGCTAGCTAAAGGTTCTTCTCCAGGTCTACCATTACCTATCCATCCTATACACAATAGTCAAAATCATCCAAAACCCTAAGAATAACGGCTCAGTCCGTCGTCGGGCAAGTGGACCCACCCGACGAGGTGGATTCACCTCCATCCTCGCCCCCCGCACATGAAGCCTCGTTACTCTCCTCCTCGAGCAAATCGTCGCAAAGGTTCAAAATCGACTCGGCTCGAACCCTAACTTTCCTAACTCTCTTAGTCATACACTCACGTGCCTCTACAAGTTGGGCTCAAAGGTCGTCCACCCTATCTTGACCTTCGATCACGTCGTACTCTAGCTCCTTGATTCGCTCGGCTTGTTTCTCGTTAGCTGCCCTTAGTTGGTTCACTTCGGCCTCAAGTCTAGCGTTATCCTTCGCAAACTCCTTTCGTTCCTCTACCACAGCCAACACTACGGTGTTAGGGTAGGCGTAAGTGTGACAGCACTCACAACGTCGGAGGCGGTTAGCCGGACTCCAACGTATAACGGCCCCTCTTGGCCGAATCTGGTACTTAATCATCGGGAGCACTCCACGGGGTCGCTCACCAGTAGGGCTACCACTAGGCCCACTATGCCCGTCCATCCTACACCAAAAGAGTAAATAATCATAAATAATCTTAAGGGACACAATCAAAGTAATCCTCAAGTCGAGCATTTCTAACACACCCAAGCCAATTCAAACCTAGGCTCTGATACCACCTGTGACAGCCCCACCTTCCCCTAAAGCGAACCAAAGAGGTTAGCGAACAGCCTGCCCAACTCTCGCTAGGACTAACGGTGCAGTTAAACACGATCTAAAACATTTTGGAAAATAAAAGCGCGCTCAAACAAGTCAAAATCACCAAATAAAAGAAACGAAAATCGGAACCGACATGAACAGTGCCGGACACGTCAGAATAGCATACAAAAGTTATCTAACAAGTTTATACAAGTCCGGTTTGCAAATTACAACTCAAACGCAAAGGTTGGATCAAATTGCACTTAAGGTTTTGCCCAATAAGGAGCTATTCAAAATGTATTTACTCAAGCTTAACTCGGCAACCAAAGGTCCTAGTCTCACAAAAGTTTCAAACCCCTGTAAGGAAAACAAAAGTAATAGGGTGAGCTTACGCCCAGTGAGATACTTTCACTCAAGCAAGGAAGTTCAATTATGCATGGAGTCGATCAATCTCAAATCATTCAATAAGGAAGCTAAATAAAGTCACATATCAATAACAATGGTAAAAGGATACGGGCGGCTCTCAAGAGCCCTTATCCCTCGCTTGCCGTACTTGATCTCGCCTCGTTGACCCTCCATCAATGCTTAAGGAGTAACCAATACCGTAGACTCCACTTTACTTCCATTCCTTCCACCCAACATACCCTTACCGGGCCCGAATTCTAAACAGTGGAAAATTGGTAATACTCGAGTATACCGGAATCGAGAGTCTCATACTAGAAGATTCCATATAACAATCCCCATGGCTCGTTAATTTTCACGACCAAATCTTTGCCGACTCGATTCAATTGACCACCAATGGGGTTGAGCTCAGTGATAACAGTAATGGCCATTATATACTCGTCCAAACGACACCAATTCCAATATATTCATATACCATTCAAGTAACACAGTAATCAGTCATACGTAAGACATAAAGGGTGAAAGTGATCAAATACACCCTCGCTTGAACCAATTTCAACGGTGCAAATAAGCATTCAAGGCATCAATTTCAAGTGTAACAAAGCCACATAGTAACAAGCAAGTGAGTGGTACACTCACCAAGCAAGCAAATGAAATTTCATACACTTCCGCCCAAAGAGCGTCTTGAATAACCGTCACGCCCTAAAATATTCAAACAAGCACAATGAGACTCGAATACGAGTCATAAACCGAATCCACATATTACTAGAGTAAAATCAAATGGAACGTATAAGTGCAAAAATCAAACTAGGACATGTGCGGAAACGAAGTTTAGATTGGAAAACAAAAGGCAGATTTGCTGTTGCTTAGCGGAATTAACACAACTGAAGCTACCCTTGTCGGATTGAGGTGCAATATACACCGTTTCGAACCTAAGAGAAAGGTCATTCAGTCCAGTTTGCAGTGTAACTAGGTCAAAATTTCAATGTACCAAACCAGAATCGCACAAACAGGTTAGCTAACCGCATTCTGGTTAAATGACCATAACTCAGGCTACCGAAGTCCAATTGGGGCGTTTTCAAGGGCGTTGGAAAGCTAAGACACAGCACTACAACTTTTGTGTTTTGACCAAAGGTTAAGTCAGTACGCATCAAGCTAAACAGACACGGCCAGATCGGGTGAAATGTCAACCCTGTTCACCGAACTCTACCTACAGCAGTCCGGGTATTTCTGTCTTTTCTCAGGCTACCGAGCTCAGATTGTGCTGAAATTTTACAGGCAACTATAAAACATTATTTTCTACAATTTTCATGTTTTAACCCAAGGCTAATTCGGCTTTCTTCCTATCCAAACAGTACCGGGCAGAATGGGGTTAATTGAAACCCTAATCTGGAATTTTCCGCACAAAGTGGAAATTTTCCGCAATTAGCTACAATTTACGCACTATGGCTTCATTCTAGACTATCCCAAGCCATCATCCATGACCACACAATACTAAACATATAAAAATAAAAAAAATCAAGAATAAATATAAAATTCACCAATCTCAACCAAAAGTCATGAAATAACACCTAAAACCATCTCTTTTACTCACACACGCCACTAATTTAACATTACTAAGAACAAAAGAGAGGTTCCTTAATTACTCACCTTGCAACTCAAGAAAGGAACCAACTTAACACCTCTTGCTTCCAAACCACTTCACAATCAACCCACTACTACTCAACTAAAGGTTTTTATGGAGAAATTGGAAGTTTAAACGATTGATTTGCTAGATTGAGCAAGATTGAGGCAAGAAAGTTGAGAGCTTTTCCCTTTCTTTTTCTTCTTGAGAGGCCGGCCAAAGGAGTGAAGAAAATGAAGCTTTCTTGGTCAATTTTTGTTTAATTGGTAAAGTGGTGAATAGTGGTCAAAATCAAGATCAACTCACCAAGTGACACTTGTCACTCTCATTAAATGCAAAGCTATCCTTTTGTCTCTCCCACACTAATCCATTTGGAAACCTCTAATTATCTCTTAACACCCGGTAAAATAAATCCGGTATACAAAACTTAATCTAACTGGCCGAATTTTACCGAACTTTTCGCACTAGCGGGTCCCACGTCCGGTATACGCTCTTAATTTCTCAAAAACTAACCGATACTAGAAAAATCATTTAAAAACTATATTTACTCATAAAAATTATCTAGAAAATTTTCCTAATAAAGAAAATGCAGAAAAGCATGCACTTAAATAGAATAAAATCTAGAAAATGAGAAAATTTACGGGTTCTCACAATCCTAACCTAATAGTGAAGGCCTAGTCCGTGGTGGGACTAGCTGACCCCCCAACCTCGGTGGGTACAGCTCCCATACCATCTCCAATGTGAGAAGCCACATCGCTCACTTCTCCTAGTAGGTTATCACAAACATTCAGACTGGATTCCGCTCTAATCCTCACTTTCATGGCCCTCTTGACCATGCACTCCTGAGCTTCTCCAAGCTGTGCGCAAAGATCATCAATCCTCTCCTGGCCCTCGACCATATCATACTCGAGTTCCTTAATCCACTCGGCTTGCATCTTATTAGGTTCCTTTAGTTGGTTCACTTCGGTTTCAAGCCTAGTATTGTCCCTTGTTAGGGCTTCCCTCTCCTCTACCACGGCCAAAACTACGGTATTGGAGTAGACATAAGTATGGCGGCACTCGCAACGCCGAAAACGATTGGCTGGACTCCAACGTACAGTGGCCCCTCTTGATCGGATCTGATACTTAATCATCGGGAGTACTCCACGGGGCGTCTCGCCAATCGGTCTATCGCTAGGGCCACTAGATCCATCCATCCTACACAAAAGTGTAGATAAACTTAAGTACACTTAAAGGGAATAATCAATATAATCCTCAAGTAGAAAATTTCTAACTCATCCAGGCCAATTCAAACCTAGATTCTGATACCACCTGTGACAGCCCCACCTCTCCCTAGGGCGAACCCCAGCGTATCAGCGGACTGCCTGCCCAGCTCATCAGCGGACTGCCTGCCCAACTCTCGCCGAGGCTCGGCCGAACAAAGAACTAGCAACTCAAGATAACCAGTGAAATAACTTCAAATTAAAACGTACAAACCCTAATGGCAAATAATTGTCCAGCCAACTTTTTAAACTTAAAATGTCAAGCTAAAAGTCACACTTACCACTCCATACTATAATTACATAACATAAGTCGAACTTATGAATTCAAACTTACAAGAGTCAAAAGTAAAGTCGTCTTAACAAAAAGTTACAAGTTCAAGCAAAATAAAGCAAAGAAAGCTCTTGACCGTTAGTTCATCCCCGATCTGTTAAGGAAAACAAATGGAGTGGGGTGAGATAAAGCTCAGTGAGGTTCCAAGTAAACAAGTAAGCACATAGCCAAATAAGAGCATAAAATAACCAAGTAAATACCGTATAGTACAATAACAATTTAATCGCAGTTCAATTTAAGGATACGGGTGGTTTCCAAAAGCCAAATCCTCTTAAGCTTGATCATACCGGGGCCCGTTGACTCTCCGTCAACGTTTGTATTTAAAGAATATAAAGTCCGTAGAACACTACTTTCTTCAATTTCCGTCCACCAGTCAACCCCCTACCGGGCCTGCACTCCATAAACAGTAGTTAGGTAATACTCGAGTATACCAGTTTCCAGTGTTCAGTAAACAGTCCCCAAGGTTTATCGACCCTCTCGACCAAGTCCTTACCGGCTCGATAGAACCGACTCACCTATGAAGTTGGGTACCCAAACAGTAGTAGTAGTTGATGGGGTATCACCCAGACAACTCAAGTACAGTCATATATAGAGAAATCACATCTCATAATAGCAGTATACAGAGCCTCAGTGGAAAGTGAGGGAGGTCGAGTGCGATAAAGTACACGCTCACTTCCATTTTTATCAAAACAAGGTTTGTCTCAAACAGTCGTAAATCAAGTATTCAGATATTTCACATAAGCAGGTAGCAGGTAGTGGAACACTCACCTGTCAAGCAATGTAGTAGTCAAACGTCAAGTATCTTGGTTACGACCACCTTTGTTTCCCAATCCTAGGGCAACGAGTGAAATCGTTAACAAATTAAGTTCATTTCCCACTCAATTGTAGGGTCATTAAGAGACTAAGTGAGTGGTTAAAGCCATTCAATTCATCATGCAAATGAGGTCCAAAATGCAGTAAAAGTTCATGAGAAAACAAGTTTAATAAATGCATGAAAGTTGGGCAAAAGAAAAGTCTCATTCAAGCTTAGAATGTTCTTCGCGGGTAAAACAGTCGCGCCCGTGCAGTCTCGGTAAAACGGCTATAACTCACTTTAGGAAGGTCAGAATCAGGTGTGGTTGGTGGCGTTGGAAACTAGATTCGAAGGGCTTTCCAACGGTACCAAATACACACTCTAGTTCATCTCCTATCAGTACCAGTAGCTCGGACAAGTCGGCTGATTTTCCAACTCTGGATCAGCCCTAACCTCAAGCAAAACTACATTAGTTCTTGGTGCTATCTTCATTTGTTTTGGTTCAAATTCACCCAAATTAGTCCTCAAGTGTTCATATATAGGGAATCACATCACCTAGGACCATTGGATTTCAAAATGTAACACATAAACATGATTAAGAATATCCATAGCAGTCTAGCCATCAAGAAAACCAAACCAGTCCACTATAGACCAAACCACCACTTTACTTGCTCAAATTTCATTCCAACTCATACATGAATTTAACCAATGTCTAGCCATGTTTATTAGGCTTGATTAGGGTACAATGAAACCACAAAGATCAAGAAGAAACCCTTCCTTCTCATACCGGTCAGTCAAGGAGATGAAAACAGTCCACAATTTCCTCTATTCATCCAACCTTCATCCTCTAATGATTTTCACTTAAACAACATATCAAGTGTTAAATCTAACTCAAAAGAGGTTTAAAACATGTTAATACTTCATAAACCACCATGAACAAGGTTCAAACATTTCATCAAACACTTGGTAGGCATACTAACTAACTCAACTACTACTTGTTTAATTCAAGAGATTAACCCCAAATCTCAACCAAAACAACTTGTAGTTTGCCATTAAAACTTAAAGTACATGATAAAACACCATAAAACTATCATTTGAAGAATATTTACCTCTCATGTAAGAAGCTTGAACCACCAAATCAATCCACCAAAATGAAAGCTTCAAGCTTGAATCAAGCACTAGGGTTGGAGGAAAGTTTCTCACTAACTCAAGATCTTTCTCTTTTGGTTTTTGCTCTTGATCAACTAGGGTTAGAAAGCCAGAATATGGAGTTCTCTTTCTTCCTTGACAAGCCTCAAGGAGTTCAGCCACAAGGAGAAAAGAAAAGGCTAAGCTTAGTTTAAATTGTCTTCTAATGTGAGAACCCGTATTGCCCTAATATTTTCCTAGGGTTTTTCCCCTTTATTTGCATGTTTTCTGCATTTTCTGGCTTAGAAAAATTTCTTGGTGGAATTTTATGAACAATTATAGTTTTTAGACAATTTTTCTAGCATTGGTGAATGTTTAGAAAATTAAGAATGTATATCGGACGTGGGACCCACTAGTGTGAAAAGTTCGGAAAAATTCGGCCAATTAGGTTAAATTCCGGATACTGTGTGTCGCGCCCCACTTTTTGATGTGTGATGTGTGTGGTGTGTGAATAGTATGGAATATGTGAACGTGTGTAAATGAAAAGTAAAAGGCCATGGGACTTTGAGAATGCGACGATTTGGCCAAATAAAGTTCAAAAGGGGTTTTTTGAATGAAAAACGGAGTCGCCACTTGGTATAGAGTTAGGGTGTACCAAGTCACCCAAAAAGTGATTTTTTAAAGAAAAGGTAGAAAGAAACCCCTTTTAAACGACTCCTAGTCCACGTAAACCAACGAAAAAGGTTCGGGAGTCACATTTGACGAAGGGGAAGGCAAGGATAAAAATCCAAGGCACCCCTTCGACCTAGCCAAGGCTAGTTGCGTGATTTAGCCCCACCTTTCCTAACTTTTCTACCAAAAATATGTATTGCATGTTTTGGATTTGACTAGATGAATGCAAAAAGAAAGAAAAAATGCAAACCTAAATTCTAAAATGTCTCTTGTAAGGTTTTTGGTCCCAACCACATGAGTTGTGGCGGCCAATAAAGGAAAACCTTATAGAGGTCGATTAATGCAAATGATGGCTAAAGTGCAAGTGTGCAAGTGTGTAGAAAGGTGCACGTGTGAAATTGTATGAAAAATCCAAGTGTTTGTGTGCAAGTGTATGAAAAGGCGTATGTGTGAAATTGTATGAAAAATCCAAGTGTTTGTGTGCAAATGAAAGTGTAATGAGGATATAAAATAATAGGATGGATTGAAAGTGCATGATCCTAGGGAATGCAACAAGTCGGGTACGGGGGTTGACTCCTAACTTTTCGACTTTGATTTTCCCTTTGATTAGAAGGCAAAACTAGCGTGCTAAGGCTATCGAGTAGCCACACTCGCTCGTTTCCCTTATCGGAAGGGGACACTCAAGCAAAATGAACCCTGTAGCTAGTATGGGATGCAAAACCTAAAATGAGGGGAGAAGGGGTTCGAGGATCATGTCAAATGATAAAACTAAGGAAAATGCGTGATATGTGGTGAACAAGCAAATGATGTGCTAACAAAAGGGGATGGCCTATTGGGTCTAGCGTTGGACTAGCCCTTTCTATGAATTCCTAATGAAATAATGAGCCACAACTAGCATTGGACTAGTGTGGTGACGTACATTCACCCATCACATTCATTCATGGCTATGGAAAGCGATTAGACATGCCAAACACCTATAAACACATAGCACATAACAATTAGCATGCTCGACTAGATGCAAGAACCTAATAAAGCAAATTAACACATAGCAACAAAAGCAGGCAATCAAGCTAATGAACCTATTACATTTGCTAGCTAGGCACATGTCTTCGATAGGTCTTCATTGAATGCTCCTCCAAGCCCTATCTATTACATTAGGGAGACCCTACTACAATCTAAAAGGAGAAAAAGGAATAAAATAATTAAATCCCTAACTATTACAAGCCAAGAGGTGTACACATACCCCATAATGAATAACTTAAATAAAAGTAAAGTAAATGAAATAAGTGCAAGGAATTAAAGAAAGTCAAGGAAAGCGAAAGTAGACATGCATATTCACATAACACGTAGGAGCACGTAGGAAAAATAAACTCAAGAATATAGAAGTTACCTCCCTTGCAATGGAAATCGAGTAAATGAGATATTAGCTTCAAAACAATAAAAAGGTCAAGGTACCAATTTATTTGGCAAATAATCACAAAGGATAAAAAATAAGCATGATTTTGAATCAATTAAATCATGTCAACAATCCACATTTAAGAAGTCAAGAGAAGAAAGGACCTGATTGCAAAGATTGACAAAGTTTGGAGGTCAAAATTAAAGAAAAATAAAGTTCAGGGACCTATTTGGAATTAATTTAAAGATCCAATTGAAAGAAGTTGAAAGTTGTTGGGGCCATAGTGGAAACGCTCGAAAGTCAGGGGGCTGAAATGAAATTTCGTTATCAGGCTTCTTAACAAAACAGGCCATTGGGCTATTTTCTATTTCCTTGGGCCAAAAACCCTTACCAACCCACGAAAGTCCAAAACAAATGGGAATGGGCCATTCTATTTATTTGTTTGGGCCCAAACCTCCCTAGCCCAACAGAAAGCCCTAAGAGAACAAGCAGGCCAGCCTATCTTCAAGTCCGAACAAAATTCAACTAAAACAGATGGGCTTCATCTCTCAAGCCCATGTCAAAGCCCAGAAAAACAAGTCATTGATCTTCTTGTTAAGCCCAAACAACAACTCTAAACCAGATCTCATCTTATTCATGAAAGCCCACCATGATAACATCCAACTAAAAATTAAACCACGATTATAACCTACAATCAAGAATTAATCTATCCAAAAGACTGCCTAAAAAAATGGAAGAGTAATTAAAATCTAAAAAGGGCAAAATTAGCTCAACTTTCCCAATGTTTGGGCCATAACAGAATTACGGGGAACTTGGGGGCTGGAACGCAATTATTTTTTTTAAACTTTTCCAAGCAAAGCTTACGAAGAAACCTTCTGCCATTTCGTTAGTGTCTCTTTTCTGCAAAAATTTTCTACCGTAGGTTCGCAACCATTTTTCACAAGATTTCATAAACGGGAAAAGGATTAAACATCAAACAGCAAGTTAAAACTTGATGCACCCATTGAACAATAAACTGAACCTTAACTTTGAGCAAACACAGAGCTTCAGCAACTCAAAGTAGCAAATTCTTATGCCAATTTCAAACCGAACATCACGTATCAGGTTTTTCAAATACAAACATCAGATAGTGAATCCTACGAAACTCCAAGCAGTTGGGCTGTTCTACAAAGTACAGCAAAATCATTTTTGCAAGCAAGACTTTCGGTTAAGCGTTTCATCGAGCATCAACTGGCAATAAAATTTTACCAAACTTTTCACTGAATTACAGTTACAATTCGCCCCAGAAGTATCAGCAGACCCAATCAAATTGCTCATGCATACCAGCAATTATATGCATCACATGAACAGGATACACCAGAAAGGGATAAAACTACGAGTTTCAATTGAGCATTTCGTCGGATAACAAATGGGCATTAAAAATTTCATCGAGTCTTGGCTCATTTAAGATTATTCTCAGCCCCAAAAGTTGCCATCAACTTAGAAAACAGTCCAATTGACACATTCAGCATGCGTATTCGAAAATCATGAACCACCAATCAGGCAAATCGCAGCAAAAATAGTCACGGCAGCATGCTTCGAAGGCTTGAACGGAACCAAAATTTTTAAAGGAAAAGAACAGCTTACCAGCTTCTGCTTCGCGAAGTTATTTTTCAGGTGGTGGTGGGAAATTCTAGTGATGGCAGCTCCGGGTGGCAGTGGTTCCAACAACTCCTTGCCAATAGACGATGCTTGGCCTTTCCTTTGCGCTGAAACTTTCGCAGCCTTGCTCCTCTGCCCTTCTCTGCCGCTGCGGCCTCCTCCCTGAGCAGGTTCCCCATCTGGGCTAGTGACATCGATGGCCTTGGCGTGGCCATCACCACCTTGCTCCGCTTCAAACCCGACGGCTTCCTTCTTGCTTGTCCGTCGCCCCCCTCTGGAATCTTTTAGCCGACCTCTTGCCTTTGTTTTCCGTTCTCTCTGTTTTTCATTTTGCTCCTTCTTTGACGAAGCCCCCCAGTTTTTCTTTTTTGTTGCTGCCTGCCGAAACTGTCCTCCTAGCTTTTCTTTGGCTCCTTCAACCCACAGTCTCTCAGCCGCTACCCGTTGCTTTTTCATCAGCCGTCCACCTTTTCCTTCTCCAATCGAAGCTCTCCTTGTCCGTCCGCCTCTGTTTTCTTCCAACCCAGATGAAAACCTCCTCTCCGTTTTTTCTGACCGAAAGCCCTCCTTTTCCCTTTTCTGTTTTTTCTTTTGTTTTCCCCTGTTTTTTTCTTTTTCTCTCCGCAGCCTTCCCTCTCAACCCCTAGCCGTTCCTCTCTCCTGTTTTTCTTGCTCTCGTTGAAACCCTCCACCCTTTTTCTGTTTTTCTCTCATCCGTGGCCTCTTTTCTTTTTTTTTCTTCCCATTCTCAAACCTCCCTTCTAAGCTAAACAAGTGTCCTCCTAAATGTTGTGTTGTCAATTAAACAAAAGGGACACTTGTCCCTCAAATTCCTTAACCACTTGTCCCATGATTGTTTTGTACACTTGTTCAACATGCACACTTCCACCTATTTTTGCCATTTTCATTCTTTTCCTTTCATTTTTCATTTTTCATCATTTTTCACTTTTTTCTTCTTTTTCCTTTTTTTTCATTTTCAAGAAATTCTATGCTAAAAACTTAAAAATAATAATAACACAAAAAACTAAAAAACTAAAAACCAAAAAGTGAAAAAAACGAGCACAGACTAAAAAAAAATAATTAGTAAATGAAATTACACCAAAATTTGGTGTCTACAGTTTGCCCCTCTTTGTCTGAGTTTTGGAAAAACTTGAGACAAAGAAGTAGACACCAAATGCTTACCTGTGTTATTCGGCTACGAGCGTCTCGAACGATGGATGCTTTGACAAAAATTTAAAATGGGATTGATCCAAACAGAAAATTTAAAATCGGGATTGACCCGAACAGAAATTTAAAACGGGGATAGACCCACGGGATAGACCCGGACAGAAATGTAAAATTGGGATAGACCCACGGGATAGACCCGACAGAAATTTAAAATTGGGATAGACCCACGGGATAGACCCGGACAGAAATTTAAATGGGATAGACCCAGACAGAAATGTAAATGGGATAGACCCCAGGATAGACCCGAACAGAAATTTAAAATTGGGGATAGACCCACGAGATAGACCCGGACAGAAATTAAATGGATAGACCCAGACAGAAATGTTAAATGGGATAGACCCACGGGATAGACCCCCGAACAGAAATTTAAAATTGGATAGAACCACGGGATAGACCCGGACAGAAATGTAAAATTGGGATAGACCCACGGGATAGACCCAGGGATAGACCGAACAGAAATTTAAAATTGGGATAGACCCACGGGATAGACCCGAACAGAAACCCAATAATTTAAAATTGGGATAGACCCACGGGATAGACCCGGACAGAAATGTAAAATTGGGATAGACCCAAGGGATTAACGCGGACAGAAATTTAAAATTGGGATAGACCCACGGGATAGACCCGAACAGAAATTTAAATGGGATGAATTGAAGTGAGATGGAGTATTGGTGGGGTTGACCCATGTTTATTGGTGATGCAAATGAAAGAAGCGAAATGAAGTGTTAATGGGACTGATCCACGTTCCAGTGGCTGTGAAAATGAAATGTCTCGACAATCGGACAGTGGAGTCAAACCCGAGCCTGCCGTGATGAACTTGATTTGATTATTGATTTTTTTGATTTTTTCTGATTTTTTCTTCTTCTTTTTTTTTGATTGATTTTTTTTTATGAATTTTTATTATTTATTATTTATTTTTTTTTTGAGAGTTTTTTTTTTCTTTTTTCCTGACTGAGAGAGACTTGACGAAAAATTATCCGAAAATTTGCCCCAGTGTGAAGAATTAGGTCAGTGGGACTAAACCCAAGCCTGCCCAATGGGAAGTTGGCGGCACGAAGTCCAGACCCAACGAGATCTTTGAGATGTTGGGCGACACCAGGTCCAGGCCCAACTTGATTTTGGAGATGTTAGCGGCATTAAATCCAGGCCCAACTTGATCTTTGAAATGTTGGCGGCATTAAATCCAGGCCCAACTTGATCTTGTGAAATTGGCGGCACAAAGTCCAGGCCCAACGTGATTTTTGAAATGGTCAGCGGGGTAAAACCCAGTCTTGCCATCCAATTGGTCAAGAAATTGAATTTGGTTTGTCAAGAAACAAGAAACTAAATTTGATTTTCCAAGAAACAAGAATTTGATTTTTGACTTCTGACTTTTGAATTTTTCCGATTTTTCGAGGGAATTTTTTCCAAAAATAATTTGGCCCAGTTTCCACCAATTATTGTGCAATTGGTCAATTGATTTGCATTGCGGCATGGTTGCTCCTCCTTGAGGCCTTGATTCGTAAGAGTCTGATTTACGCTTCTTCATCAATTTCAGCCATGGATACCTGCACAGGGGCTTACCAAACTATGACATGCACTTTAAAATATTGCAACTACTACTCATGGAAAGGGCAGTGTGATTGATTTTGAAGTCTTGCTTGACTTTTTGACGAAATCCTCAAACGAGCTATAAAAAATTTGCCCCAGTGTGGGCTTATTTTGTGAAATCTTGGAAATAAAAATTTTGCCCCAGTATGGGCCCATTTGATTGCAAAAAAATTGGGTTGGACGCCGTTCCATTTGCTTGAACAAAGTAAGAAACTGAACGTCTTGCTTAAAACCACACAGAAAATTTCATGATGAATTTCTCAAAATAATGCCAAATTACAAGAGATTTCTTCTTTACCTTAGCATCGAAGCTTTGGGTAATGGGCGTTATTTCTGATTTGGCAATGGGAGATCAAGATTTGTCTTATTCATGTGCTCAGATGGTATGTAATCCCTTCAATACCACATCTTAGTGAAAGCAAAGAGTTTGTCACCCTTATTTCTTAAGAAAACTTAGTCAACGTATAAGCTTCACGGGCTTGCAAAATTTTGGGTAGAAATGATAGCTAAACATGTGAAATCTGGTTATATCCTTATGATCATGAGTGATCAATGGATTTTTATGAGCATAATCCTCACTTTGGATTGTCATGAAGGAATAAGTCAACGATGGACTTTATTAGCTTGTAATTTGGCTTGAAAACGACAGCTAAAGAAATAATTTCCAAAGGATATTGCACCGAAGATCGCATTTTTCAACACTGCCCTCATCTGGACTCCAGATTCTTGGACTTTGTTTAACTTTTTATCATCACCCAACAGGGTCTTTCAGCATCAAATCTTTTTTTGCACCTTTCTTTTGCATTCATTTCGCTCATTTTTCTTTTCTTTTTCCCCCTTCGCGGGGTTTCACATGAAAAGCAATGTCAACCTCACACCTAATCAATTCAGAATACAGCAAAAATTTTTCGGCATCAGAAATTTTCTTGACAGGGCCATTGCAAAGAATAGAAGTCAGGGCTTTCGGCTTTTGTAATGGGGGTCAGGTGGGGTGTTTAGAAAAGTTAAGGCTTGAAGGTAGATTTCAAGAGTGGTTTGAAGAATCTGAGATCGCATTGTTGCGTCAACCTTATTTTAGGGTTAAATCAGAATTTGCCCCAGTTTATGCTCAATTGAGGCTTTTCACTTTCATTTGCTTTCTTTTTTGACTTTCCGGCTTTCGGTCATTTTTGAACTTTCACAAAATTTGCCCCAGTTTATTTTTGAACTGAGGTTCTCTTTTCTTCCTTTGCCTTTTGATTTTGTGGCTTTTCACTTTTTCCACCTCTTGAAATTTTCCTTTTTCAACCCAACTTACCCCAGTGTGGGGTTTGCGATTCTCAGGGTTTGCCAAACGAAGTATTTTATTCTGAAGGCTCAAAAGGGATAACTAGAGATAGAATGCTTGATTGGAAAAGAAGAGGGCCTGACTTTTATTCCATTCCTTACAATAACTCTGAAAGGAAACATTCATTAATGGGAAATTTTTAGCATGTACCTGAATTAACTGATTGAGGAAAACCCTTGTTCATCCATATTTGTGAAACATAGGCGATCCACGCGGACAAATCCCTTCCTTTTCTCTTTTTTCAAAATTCGGAACCCAAGTGGAGTCAATTTTCCCCAATTTGCGGTTCCCTCCTTATTCGAGCATTTTTGCTTTTCCCCTTTCCTTTTTCTTTTTAAAATTTCCCAATCTCCTTCCCCAATGCGGGGTACGACCATGAGTGCATTAGAAAAGAACCACCAATTTTAGCTCAAAATGGGGATGCAAGGGGTGATCAGTGTTTAGGTTGTAGAAACGACGGCCAAAGCATCATTCTTACACCTCATGACAACCAAAGTAACGAAACGGTTATTGAAAATCCATTCCCCTATTTGATATTTGAAAATTTTCCAACATAGGGTAGTGATCATTAGGGCTCTTATTTGAAACGAAATTATTCTTTCATAGGCTCAAATGGGAGATCAAGTGATAAAAATCTGTATAGATAGTGAAACAAATGCTCAAAGTATCACTCCAAATTTTCCAAACGAATAAGGATGATGCACATTTTTGCTTTCACTTAGATGTGATTGAATCGATTAAACACAATGGATATTTTCAAGCAAAGATGGCCCCAATTTGCGATTTATCAATCAATGTGACTGATTTTATTTTGGGGTTCAGTGAAGGAAAAAAGATATCTCATTGGGCCTTTTGAGTGACCTCTTTAAACTTTTGAGCACTCTTATTGTGAATTTTCAGGTCGGAGGTTGAAAAATCTTAATTTGGTTTTATTTGTCAAAATTCATCATGAAATCTCCAATGAATAAGAATAAAGAATGAAATGTACATAAATTTACACAAAACAATAATTGTCCAAAACTTTATTGCTGAAAAAGTTTGAAACAAAAATTCCTCGTTCAATTACGACACAAATGAGGAGAGAAACTTCTAAAGAGTTCCACATATACACTTTTCGTCTCCTTTTCTTTTGAAACAAAAAACGTATCAAGTCACATATACAAAATTTTCCTTGAAAGCAATTATGAAATCTCTTAGAAACTTTTAGCATAGAGCTTTCAGATGGATCTTTCATGTTGCCATTGTTGGATCTGCCCAAGAATCAAATAATACTTTCTGAACTTTATCGGATCAAAAATTGTTATTCAATATAGGGAAATATTTTCACCTTATTGACACATTTTTATGAATGCAGGGGAGGGGGGAAACAAAGAAAAATACCCCGAGTTAGTAGGCAAAACTGCAAAATCGGTATGCATGTCCTATGGGAGAACCCTTTTATGCCAAGGGTAGGCCTAGCATGAAAATGCAATCCTCTAGGGTAGGCACTATACCATACCTGACGGATCTGATCAACTCATTGAGTGAAAAATAATTTTGAAAAATTTGGTCAATTGGAGTGACGAGACACTTTGTCAAAATGAGGTCAACGTCCGAATGGATTGATCACTTTTGATCGATACAAGAACTTGCAAAAACGCACAGGTTTGACCTTGACGAACTTCCTATCGAAGAGATTGGAATTCGTTTTGACAATTTTTCTCAGTGAAGTACGGGTCAAAACTCCAACTGATCAAATGGCTGGATGCAATGGATGCTTTTCTCAAAATTGACTAGGTTTTCCATTTTGAAATTCGACATTGAAATCCTAATTGGTCAAATGAAATTGACAATTTATTAAAAATCGACCGGATTACCCTAAAAAGGGAAACAGGTCAAATGAATTGAGTAAAATTTAAAAACTTACTCAAAATTGACCGAATCATCCCTAAAAAGGAACTTGATCGAATGAAATTGAAAATTTTATTCAAAAATGGATCGGATCATCCTAAAAAGGAACTTGATCAAATGAATTGAATGAAATCGAGAATTTATTCAAAATTGACCAGATCGCCCTAAAAGGGTAAATTGGTCAAATGAATGAAATTGAATTAGTGATTTATTCAAAAATTGGCCGAATGACCCTAAAAAGGGTAAATTGGTCAAATGAATTGACGATTTATTCAAAATCGACCGGATGACCCTAAAAATGGTAAATTGGTCAAATGAATGAAATTGAATGAACTGGCAAAATGGATTGGTTGAATTGTCCGGCCATTGGTTATTTCAAAATTATTGAGGTGCATTAGTCTATGACCTTCTAAAAATCAAATTTTGGCCTCAATTTATTTATCGTCTCAATAAGAGGAATCATTTGTGAATTTCTTCAAATTAATGTCCTTCACGCAAGGGATTTTTACCAATTTTTGATAAAATGACCAAAAAGTGATTATTAGATGCTCATATTCCAAAGATCACTCTATGAAAATGATCGGATCCTACCTTACCTTGTGCACTACCCCTTTGGATGGTACAAAAATGTAAACGTGCAAGTCTCACTGGATTAAGTATCCGAGACACAAGGTGGTTTATTCCTAAACACGGGATTCCCTATGTGGCATTCCCTTTCTATGGTTTATGCATGATGCCAGTTTATTAAAGCTATGTAAATATGTGACAAATATGACCTAAAGGACATAAATAATGCATCGAGGGGGAAAAGGTCTAAAATGAAATGTATTTATTAAGTATAATGACTGAAATTTAAACATGTGAGTTATCTAGTGGGTGAGTCACTAAAAGAGTGCCAAAAAGGCCTCTTATTGCTATGGCACATGAATGCAGGCCAAGAAAACAAAGAAATGGTTAGTGCAATTGATAGTACACATAACACATTGGGAGCAATTAAGAAAAAGAAATACAATAAAGCAAGTAAAAGGGGTGGAACCCCTTCCCTCGTGCCTAATGTGCTTAAAAGGGTGAGGTTGACTCTAACCTAGGCAAACTCTAACATGGATGCATGAGGCTGGGGCTCACTAATGCAACTAGACTCGATAAGTCTCGGCTCCCAAGCCTTCAGACCTAAAGGCGAAGGGTCATCACTCCCAGGGCCTTTGATCGGTGGCTCGAGTGATCCCTTAGGTAGCGCTATGGGCGCAGAGCACACCAGCCGCCTACCCAAGGCAATCGATCCTAATCCTACAAGGCGGTGTGGGAAACGCCCACGAAAAATAAAATAAAATGGGATAAAAGCAAGTAAACGTGCACGTATGAAGTGTTCCCTATTTTGAGGGAAAGGGTTGAGAACCACGAGAGGCTCTAAAGGTGACCCCCCCCCAAATGCAATGCAAGCGCGAGATAAACAAGTAAACATACATCCAATCAACCAATCACACGTACGTGAGTGAGGGAATAGTTTGATACGCGCGTGAGGAAAAGAGTCCTAAAAAGGAAAAATGCAACCCTAATATCCACATGCTATACATAAAAAAGGTAGAAAAAGGAAAAGAATGGCTAAATCAAATGCTTGGACCCACTTAGGAAGTCCCCAGTGGAGTCGCCAACTGTCGCGCCCCACTTTTTGACGAGTGTGTGTGGTGTGTGAGTAGTGTGGAATATGTGAACGTGTGAAAGTGAAAATAAAAAGCCATGGGACTTTAGAATGCGACGATTTGGCCAAACAAAGTTCAAAAGGGTTTCTTGAAAAATGGAGTCGCCACTTGGTATAGAGTTAGGGTGTACCAAGTCACCAAAAAATGATTTTT
>NW_020861677.1:0-27412 GCF_003713205.1 Coffea eugenioides
ACCTGTCCATTTTGCATCAGTACGCAGCCTAGACCCATCTTAGATGCGTCCGTATATACCACAAAACTGTCTTTTCCATTAGGCAGTGTTAAAATTGGGGCGGAAGTTAATCGTCCTATCAACTCTTGAAAACTGGCCTCGCACTTCGAAGTCCAAATAAATTGATTATGAATTCTTGTTAAATCCGTTAGTGGGCCAGCTATCTTAGAAAAATCCTTAATGAAGCGGCGGTAATATCCTGCGAGCCCTAAGAAACTTCTGACTTCAGTCGGACTTTCTGGTCTCTTCCATTCTGTTACCGCTCTTACCTTAGCGGGGTCCACCGCTATCCCTTCTTTCGAGATCACATGACCTAAAAAGGACACCTTCTCCAGCCAAAACTCACACTTACTGAATTTCGCATACAGCTGATGGTCCTTAAGGGTCTGCAGTACTAACCTTAGATGTTGCTCATGATCCTCTCGAGTCTTAGAGTAGACCAAAATGTCGTCGATGAAAACTACCACAAATTGGTCTAAATATGGTTTGAAGACTCGATGCATCAAGTCCATAAATGCGGCTGGAGCGTTAGTCAACCCAAAGGGCATTACTGCAAACTCAAAATGCCCATACCGCGAATTAAAGGCGGTCTTAGGTATGTCCTCCATGCGTATCCTCAATTGGTAATATCCCTGCCGGAGATCTAATTTCGAATAAACAACTGCATCTCGCAGTTGATCAAACAATTTATCAATAAGGGGCAAGGGATATTTATTCTTAATAGTCAAATTATTCAGCCCCCGATAATCTATGCACATCCGTAATCCTCCGTCTTTTTTCTTGACAAATAATACCGGGGCTCCCCAAGGTGATTCGCTCTCCTGTATAAATCCCCGGTCTAACAGTTCCTGTAATTGAGTCTTTAACTCCTTAAGTTCTGCAGGAGCCATTCGGTATGGGGTTTTCGAAATTGGTTCTGCTCCGGGATGCACATCAATCTTAAATTCTATGTCCCTTTCCGGAGGTAGTGACGTTAGTTCTTCAGGGAAGAGTTCAGGAAATTCGCACACTACTGGAACATTTTCAACTTTTAACTGCTCTTGCGGAGTGTTAATCAATACTGCCAAATACCCTCGGGCCCCTTTACTTAGCAGTTTCCTAGCCTTAATCCCAGAAATAAGAGTAGCTGAGGTTAACTTTCCTCGAACATCAAGTTGGAGTGTAGGTTCACCCGGTATATGAAAATCAACTGTTTTAGCGCGGCAATCTAACTGCGCATGGTATTTGGCTAACCAGTCCATACCTAGTATGACATCATTCCCCTGAAGAGCCAATATTATCAAATCCACCAATAATTTTCGTTTCCCAATCCATACCTCGCACCCCTTATAGACCATATTGGCAAGTAAACTCTTATTAGTGACAGGGGTCTTGATTTCTAGGTCATACGGTAACTTTTCAGCATTAACATCGATATAAGCCATGAATGCAGGGTTAACAAAGGAGTGCGTGGCAACAGGGTCAATTAAAACATTCGCGGTACGCCGAAAAAGAGAAAGCGTACCTTCGATGACTGCCGAAGGGTCAGTCACCTCTTGTCGACCCATAGCATATACCCTGACTGGCACTTTAGGTCGATTTCCCCCTGCATTAGCGGGCTTGGATGCAGCTCCTGTTGACTGAGGGGTACTGGCTCGTTCTTGCTGCAGGTTGGGGCATTGAGCAATCAAGTGCTCCGAGCTACCACACTTGAAGCACTTTCGCACCGAACTCTGCTTCCAACAATTATCGGATGTGTGATTGCCTCCACAAAAGCCGCAGGTCAGCCTGGGTCCTATACTGGGTCCTCCGCGCTGCCCACCTCTCTGGGGCCCTCGCCCAGAATTTTCTCGTCTGGGGTCCCTGCTGGCCGCGGACCTCCTGCTCCTCTACCGAACTTGGTGAGTGGTTCGTTCTTCAAGCTCTGTCCAGGGGTGTAGGTACTCGAGCTTGGTTGTTTTCGTTTACGATCATGGAAAGCTTTGACCTGAGCCCTGGCTGCCTCTATCCTCTGCGCCTTCTCTAGCGCCTGGCTAAATGTATCCACCTGGCGCGGCCGCTAACGCCTCCTGAAGTTCCACATTCAATCCCTGAATAAAGCGGCGAAGTCGTTTTTGCTCCGTAAGTACCAAATCCGGAGCAAAACGGGACAGTTTGGTGAACTGAGTCTCATACTCAGCCACACTTGACATCCCTTGGCGCAGGCGGATAAATTCATCTTCCCGCCTCTCTTGTACTATCGGTGGAAAATATTTTTCATTAAATTCCCGGGTGAAGTTAACCCAGGTCCAGGGAGTCCGCTCCCGCTCCCACTTGGCCTTGATTACAATCCACCAAGCCCGGGCAGCTCCCTCAAACTGAAAAACTGCAAAAGAAATTTTCCGCTCCTCTGCATATCCAAGTGCGGCAAAGATATCTAACATACTGTCTAACCAACCCTCGGCTAGGTCAGGATTTGGTCCACCTACAAATTTAGGAGGGGCAAACTTGTGGAACCGTTCTAGCGCACGGTCCTCTCTATCATTATTCCCCGCGTTATTCCCAGGGTTTCCAGCATGTTGACCCTGTCCCTGACCTTGTTGATTTACCATTCTCTCCAATAAATCAGCCATCCGCTGAATGGCTGTAGCTACTTGGTCGGGTTCGTTCTCATTCTCTCCCTCCGGGCCTCGTCCGCGCCCCCTACCTCTACCTCGACCACCGGTGTCCATTTAAGTTCAAAAACAAATCTATCATGGAAGCAATGTGTGTATTTAGTACTGCAGATATAAACGAAATAAAGAAATCGAAACATAACAAGAAATACAAGAAACACACAAAAGATAACCTCAAAAAGGTCATACTGTATATATACAAGTCATTTACAATGCACGCCAAAACAATATACAAGTTAACCGACATCCGGTCGGTTCAAAACCCAATACATACAAGAGCACTACGGCTCCAAAATCTGACCAAAACCTCCACATAACAAAACCCAAACGAGTAGCAGAGGAGTAAACAAAAATCCCAGAGCGGCCCTACACACCTCCCCTAGGGCCCCAGTCCCCAACCGATCCTAGGGTGTCGACCTCGTCCATCGGCTCCGGGCCGATAGCACGAGGCGATGCCTCAGCAATCATGTCTAAGAGAGCCTCGTAATCTAACATGATCCCCCGAACGCGCTCTCTCATCTGCCTCTTCATCGCTAGGAAGTGCTGCTGTGTCTCTTGAAGCTGCTGACGAAAGGCGTCAGTCCTCTCCTCCTCCTCTCTCAGGCTCTGCTCCGTCTCCCTAATGCGCATGGCCTGCCCATGGCCTACGTGTCTGGCCTCTGCTAACGAACGGCCGAAACGCTCGTTCGCCTTAGCCAGGCGACGGCGCTCGTCATCGACAGCTAGAACCACCTCATCCGGGTAGCCAAAAGTATGCCTGCACTCACATGGCCGATTCATTCGGCCAAACGGTGAGTACATCACATAGGGGCCCCCGGCCCTCCTCTGGAATCACAGCACTCGAAGGCGCAATACATGATTAACCGGGCCCCCGGTGCTCGGAGGGCGCGGTCCTGATCCGGATCCACTAGGCTCACCAGGCTCCATCCCTACAAAATTTTAAAATTATCTGGTCAGTTCGACGGCATTTCAGCCTAAAAAAGATAATTCAATCTTAAAAGAATCACGTAACCCTAATGCCTAGTACATATGTCCCAATTGCCCAAGTCCTTTAACCTAGGCGCTCTGATACCACCTGTGACGACCCCACCGTACCCAAAGGCGTACCAAAGGGCTTAGCAGGCCGTCTGCCTAGCTCGCGCCAGGACTCGAAATCAAAAATTAATAACAACTATTCACACCCAAATGGTTACTATACACATTATATACATGCTCAAAAGTTCACTATGTACATCACATACAGCAGCAAAAATGTTCTATATACAATTCAAAAGTAGAAGTCCGAACTACTGTTTCATGCCATCACTACAACTATGACCATAAGGTGGACCCTAAGATGAGTCCGAACACTTATCACTATTACTATTACACGCCTATCAACTGCCCAAAGAAAGGTATTAAACCTAACTAAACTAGTCAAACGCCCAAAAGTGGTCCCCGCGTCGACCCCTGAAAGGAAAACAAAAGGAAGGGGTAAGCTAAACGCTTAGTAAGTACGCAGGGGTAAAAGCGTAAATTTTACATAGTAGGAGCAATTAAAGTCACATAGCACCCAGTTATAAGCGAAATAATAACACATATGTAGGATATAGATTGGCTTCAAAGCCAAGAAGTTTGTCATGATTGACCACCTGCCGACACTCCGTCGACCGCAAATTATGGTCCGTAGAGCTCCACTTGTCAACCCGCCATCCACCTTAGCACCCACACTGGCCAGTCACCCACACACACATAATAGCTCGAGCAAAGTTGGTTCATGCACGCAGGTTCACATATTTGGTTCACAAACCAATTCACATATTTAATTAACCTAATGATCTCAAGTCTAAGTTAGACTAGCTCCGACCACGCCCCTGCCGGCTCGATTAGTCCAACTAGGTTCTGAGATCGGGCCCCATACATATCACATGTCACACATATCACAAATGTCACCCCGAGCTACAAGCTCTAGGGGTTTAGTCCCAACAGCATGTCATTGGCACAAATCAAGCACAAGTACAGGTACATTTTAGGGTTTAGGTCGAGTGTGATAAAGTACACGCTCGCCTAAAGTCCCTTTCATTTAAAGCATAACACATAAGGGCGTTGACTTAGACACATAGCCCTAGATACTTACAAAAATACAAAACGAGTAAGATAAGGAACTAGACGTCGTGGGGTCCGCTAGTGGGTCCCAGTTGCTCCGTCAAGCCCACCGCTGTCTGCAATAGTAAATTGTATCACATTAGGCTAAAAACGGCTAAAACGGCTAACATATAGCAGATTACAAGAAAAACGGCTAAAACGGCACGCGCGCGCGTAGAAACGACCCAACGGAAACGGAAACGGTTAGCGACAACGGAAACGGCCGTTTGTGAGAAAAGGCAGATTTGATACTTGTTCCCATTTTGCTAATAAGTTGAGCTACGAATATCGGATTAAGGCGTATGAGACGCCATTTCGAAGCTTAAAGAATGAACAACAATTGTTACGAAGACATCCAGAACTGAAACTGGAAGCTTTCGTCCCAAAAGAACCAAACAATGTCATCCACGGAATCTGAGCCATGCACAAATGGTCAGTTTTGAGGTGCAAACTTTTTTCTATGCTACACATGTCCAAATGAGCTGAAAATTGGCATTTAGATAGCTCATTCCAAATGGAACAACTGTCATGAAGGCCGGAAAACCAAATTCTGAACGGAAACTGGTCATCAAGACCAAAACAGATTTGACCAGAATATGGTCATTTTCTCGGACCAGCCAACTTTGAACGGCTATAGCTCAGGCTACACAAATCCGTTTGAGGCGTACTTTATACCGTTTCGACGTTGAAACTAAGAGTTACATTTATTATGAAGGCGACAAGACCCAATTCGTACGGCATCTAGACGAACCAGATACGGTCAGAATGCCTACCAGAATTGAATTGGAATCAGAGAGTTGTGCACAGTAGACTTGTACTAACCATATCCCAGGCCACATGAATCGGATGGGTCTGAAACTTTGCAGGTCTACAGAACACTTATAGGGCTACAAGTTTTGTGTTTTGGTCACAAGCTCAAACAGCTTGTAACTTGGTCAAAATTCGAAGGCAAAGGTCCAGTTCTAAACTGTCCTGTTTGGCTATTTCGCAAGAATAACGCGCGCAATCGCGTGGGACGAATTCGCGTAAAATATGTAAGCTTCTAAGGCAATTTTATTCCATTCTAACACATACACCACACTCTCTCACTGCCCTACCAAGACTCCCGAAATGCCTTCACACGAACAGCCCCTAACCCCCACTCCAAACCAACCAAATTAACATCTCACACAACCCATTTGCAAGCCAATAATATCAATCAAACATGAACCAACACCAAACCACAACAACTCTAATTTCTTTTCCTCTTGGCCGGTTATCATGCAATCAAATTTAATCAAATTTAAGCCATGAAACTTCTCCATAATCAAGCCAATAACCAAACTCAACCACCAAGATAATCAAAGCCACAAGAAACCCTAAGTTCCATAGCCATGGCCAAAACCTAAAGGTGCATATTTCATTCAAAGTAAACCATGAAATTTCATATACAACCACCAAGAATCATCTCCAATACATTAACCAAGACAATAACATCAAGTCACAACAAATTCAAAGGCTACAAGCCTTAATCATCCAAGAGGGTTTCATAAGAGGTTCTTACCTTGAACAAGGAAGAAGGATAAGGCCAAGACAACCTCTACCAAGCCTCAAGTAGAGCTAGCAAGCCTCAAACTTCAAGATGGAAGCTTCAAATGCAAGAAGGAAGCAAGAAACAAGTCATGGTTCTTCTTCTTCTTCTTTTTCTCTTCACGGTTCTCTTCCCTTTTCTCTCTCTCTCTCACGGTTCTTTTCCCCTTTTCTTTCCTTTGTTGTTTTAACTCTAAGACTTATGCTTCTATGGTCTCTTATGTCTTAAGATTATAAGACATCACAACTTCCAACACTATAGATATTTTGAAGTCTTGGCCAATCACAAGAAAGTATGCTAATTGCCTTTAAGTCCTTGCTTCCATGATTTCTTACTTTCTCAATTCTTACCCAACTAACTTTCCTTTTCTTTCAAATTACTCCATAGAGCATATAATTAACCTAGGCTAAAACTCCTAATCACACTTAGCAATTGCACTAATCACCCTTAAACCTTACTTACCTATTCCATACCAATCTTTATCACACTTAAAATCCAACAAGTAAACACTTCCATGTCACACCTAGAATTAGGGTATAATTCCAACTTAATCATTCTAATTCACCACTTAACTAGAGTTTTTCCTTGATTAGGGTTTTCTACCCTTTTAAACCCACTTAACCCTGTATAATACTATACAAAAACATACATACACCTATCTAATACACATCCAAACATTCAATTGCCTTAGAATTGACTAACCAGGGTTTCGCTTAAAAATTTTCAATTTTTGCACAATTAGGGTTTCTCAAGGTCCCAAATAGGGATTTTCGCATTATTCGGAATAAAATTTACTCTAAAATTCATTATTTTCACATAAAAATCATATTTTAGGACAACCGGGTCTCACACTAGTGCTTATGTATTCTTATGGAGCCCTATTTTGGTGGTATTTGGAATTGGTTTATGACTTGTAATCGAGTCTTATTGTGCTTATTTGAATATTTTAGGGCTTGACTTTCATTTCCGGTCATTTTCCTAGCTAAATATGTACTTGAATGACTTTGAGCCTATTGAACGGCTGTTGTGATGAATTTATATTTCGTATGACTTTGGGACTGGCTGAGAAAAATAATGAAGCCATGACGGCTGGAAAAGTAAGCAAATTTAGGGGAAATGCTATCCAATTTTCTAGGCCGCTTAGTCGCTTTAGGTTTGAGTTGCCTTTTGAAAGTCATATTTTATTCTTTTGTACTAGTACTGACCATGGAAAGGCGTACGACGTGTAGTCGAGTCTCACTTGTACATTTCGTTTACTCGATTTTGGATGTGAAACCTTCAATTGGTTTACTTTGCTTATTTTAGGGTTTCTTTGCGATTAAAGCCAATCTGAAGTGAAAACTTTTGAAGTATCTGTACTTGAACCGGTGAGTGTACCACTCCCCTCACTTGTTGTTTAACTCGGTTTCTGTACATGCAATCTGTGATATGAACGACTAAACTATCTGTTTATTTTGATTGAGACGAGGGTGTGCTTTATCACACTCGTTCTCTTGTCTGTTCATATGCCAAATTTTGGTGTGAATCTGAATCTGTTATCTGTATCTGTATCTGTCTCTGTATCTGTTCTGACGTCGTTTGGAAGCTTGTATCCAACGACCTTTCTGTGACCTCTGAGCTCAACACCTGTGGCTAGTTACTCGAGTCGGGCCGGCAAGGGCCTGGTCGATTAGATAACGAACCACGGTAGTCTGTTTTGGGATCTTCGGGTATTGAGACCCTTGATTCCGGTATACTCGAGTATTACCATTTCTGAACTGATTGGATTTCGGGCCCGGTAGGGGTATGTGAGGTGGAAGGAATCGGAGAAAGTGGAGTCTACGGTATTGGTTACTCCGCGTTGACGGAGTGTCAACTATTATTTCGATCAAGCTTCGGTGACGCAAATGGGAATTTGGCTCCTGAGAGCCACATGTATCCTTCCTATTTGAATCATTGGTTCCTTTACTTTACATCTGGCATGTGTACCTGATTTGTTAAATGTTTGTATGCCATAATTTTACTGCTATATGTCTGGTACCTCATTGAGCGCAAGCTCACCCCTTTCTGTTCATTTTGTTTTCCTTACAGGAAAATAAATCCTTTTGGACTGGATTTGATAGTTGGTTGCCGAATTGAGCTAGATGGACATATCTTTTGTATAGCTCATTGATTGAAACCCTAAATGTATTTTTGGATCCGTTTCTCTTTTGATTTGGCAAACCGTACATGTATCAACTTTTGAATACTTTTGTATGCCACTTTGGATTGTATATGCTTAATTTCAAGATGTATATATTTGATTGATGCTTGGTTGGATTTTGACGTGTCGGTTACTATTCATGGCCGACTCCGTTTTCCTTTTTTTCATTTTGTGATTTTGACTTGTTTATGCGCGTTTGTATGTTCCGGAATGTATTAGATCGCTCTAAACTGAACCGTTATGTGACGCCCCGAAAGAATGAGTGTGAGAACCCGGAAAATTTTGTATATTTTCGAGACATTATTTTGTTTCTTTGTCTATAATTTTATGCCTTTCCTCAATATATTAATTTTCTATACATTTTTATAAGGGAATATAGTTTTCAAATCATTTCCTTGATACAAATTAGTCCACGTTAATTTTGAAGTGTATGATGGACGTGGGACCCACTAGTGCGGTAAATGCAATATATTTTTGACAACTTGTTGGAGTTTTGTATTAAGTGATATTATTTTACAAGGTGCTAAGAGATAATTAGAAGTTACCTACATAGATTAGTATTAGAGAGACAAAGAGATAAGCTTTAAGCTAAAAGGTGACAAGTGTCACTTTGTGATTCAAATTGGACTTTTGACCATCTTACCTCAACTTTACTAAAACCAAAATTTGACAAAAAATCAAGCCATTTTCTCCTTCTTATGGCAGAAACTTTGAGAGCAATAGAGAGAGAAAAATCTTCATCTTTCACTCCAATTTCTTACTCCAATCTTGAGTTCTAACCGATAGAATTGCAAATTACTCCATAAAAGTTGTTTACTAAGGAGATTCCAAGGTGTTTGTGGAGCTAATTTGGGAAGAAGAACTCTAAGCCATCACCTTTCTTGAGATTTCAAGGTATCATGTCTAGCAATCCATTCTTTGTTCTTAACAATGGTTTATTAGTGACTTGTGTTGGCTTAAGAGGTGATTTTATGGAAGATTTCTTGGATTAAAGTGAAGTTAGTTAAATTTCTTTTTTTTTTGGGATTTTTCTGTTTTCCTATGATGGATATGGTTAGCCTTGAATTGATGGTTCTAAATGGTGTTAAATAGCTCTCTTGTGCGTTAATTGCGGTTATTTGCGGAAAATTTCAGTTTTGTGCGGAAATTCCAGGTTTAGGGTTTACATTTGCCCTGTTCTGGCCGGATTTATTTGGGCATGTTAGAGGCCGAATCAGGCTTAGGTTAAAACATGAAAGTTGTATTAAATGGTGTTAGCTAGTTGCCTACAAAATTTCAACTTAATCAGAGTACTGTATCATGTGAAATGACCGATATACCCTTGACTGCCCATGAACCCTATTTCGCGCCCAGATTTCTGTTTTCGTGGAAACTTCCTTTTTTGACCCTGAAAATGCATGATTTGGCTTTGGAGGTATTCATAAGAAATGTAGGTTTATGTCTTGGCTTCGAAACTCCATAAGATTCATTTCAATCCGATAAGTGTAGCTTCAGTTATGGATATTGTGCCGAAAGGTGTATTTGATAGTCTATGATGTGTATGTGATTGATTTGAGATGAAATGGTGTTGCTTGTAGGATGGAAAAGTAAGGAAATTAAGGGGAAATGCTGTCCGATCTTTGAAAGCATTTGATTGCTTTGAGTTTGAGTTGAAGGCCTTGGACTTGATCGAGGAAACTGTCTCTGATGGATGAGGATTATGAGCCGTGGTTGGTGAGTGACCCCAAACTGTTTCCAAAGCTACTTATGAATTGTTTCTTGTATTATTTACTCGATTGCATATCATGTGTGCTTGCATGTGAGTTCATGACATGATCTGGAGCACCAACGTTGCTCCCCCTTATTGTTTAACGCTAAGTGATCTATTTGAGCGTTGGGTGTTTAAGTGCAATGATTTCACTGGCTCACGAGAGCAACAATACGTATATTTGATCTTGGAATCATGACATCATCAAAATGCATTATTGTGAAATATATTTGATTACTGATTTTATTGGTTACTCACTGAGGTTTTAACTCACCCCAAAACTATTTTATTCCCCTCCACAGGGCTCGTGGCGAAGGAAGGCTTGTAGTACTTATTCATGTAATCGGATGGATTATCTTATGTGTACTTTAAATTTTGAGATTTATATCTTGTAATTTATTTGAGGACTGTAGTGAACGACAGAGTCCCGGCGAGAGTTGGGCAGGCGGCCCGCCGAACCCTTTGGTTCGCCTTAGGGTGAGGTGGGGTTGTCACACGTTAGTCCTGGCGAGAGTTGGGCAGGCAGTCCGCTAACCCCTTTGGTTCGCCTTAGGGGAAGGTGGGGCTGTCACAATGTGTCTAAAGGTATAAGTGCTCTTTTGAGCATAAGCTATGAACCGTGCACGTTATAAGTGTAATAATCTTTATCATGGTACCTGAGGAAGATATATATGTATGTCGGGTAGGAATCTTTAATATGGATGATTTACTCTTGGGACCAGCCGGCTCGAGTTGTGAATTATCTTATTTGGGATTCTTGTACCCGGCTACTAAAGAGATGAGAGTCTAGGTTAGAAATGACATGTGCGAACTAGAAATGTGATTCTATGGAATTTCGTGTGATTTGTTCGGATGTTATTAAGTATGACTAACCTTGATTAAGTTAGAAATTGTGTTATTCTTGTAGATTATGGACGGAACCCTAGAGGGGGAAAGCTTTTCGTTAGTTGCTTTTGTACCATTAGCCTAGTTAGTATATAGTACTTTTCATGACCCTAATTGTGAGAACCCACATTTTTAAAATACAATTTCCCCAAACTGCATGCCTTGCACCAAGATTTAAACCACCACTCATATGCCCTAGCATTATATTTTACAATGTGTTACAACAAATTCCTTGTATTGACCCTCACTTTAAAACACAATTTTCTTATTTACATGCCTTATTATAAGATCTAGACCATTTAATATATGCCCTTACAATATATTTTCTATGTGTTATAATAATTTCCATGCATTTCATTTCAATTCATTTTACTTGAAGTAAAATATTTCCTTGAGCTAGGCTGTAAATAATTCACCACTTGTAATTGTCCAAGTGTTCTTTTATTAGTGGTAGAGACTTTATGTGAGAGATTAGAGGTGTTAAATATGTATTGATACATTTGGAAAGGTTAGTATGTCATTAGTCAAAGATTAAGAAAGGATTGGACAAGGATGGAGCCAAGTGGCAAAACCCTAGCCATGGATCTTGTTTGACCAAGGGATTAGACAGAATTTAAACCAAAATTGGCCCTTTTATTTCCTCCTTGTGGGCGACTTTCATGAAGCTTAGAGAGGAAGAGAGAAACTCCATTTTTATTGCTTTCTAACCCTAGTAAATCAAGAGCAAAAATCAAAAGAGAAAGATCTTGAGTGGGTTGAGAAACTTCCCTTTCATTCCTAGTGGTTGATCCAAGCTTGAAGCTTCCATCTTGGTGGATTGTTTGGTGACCTAAGCAACTTGTAAGAGAGGTAAATGACCTTTAAATTTGGGGGTTATGATGTTATATCATCTACTTTAAGTTTTCATGGTGAAATACAAGTGGTTTTGGTTGAGATTTGGGGTTAATTCCTTGAATTAAACAAGTAGTAGTTAAACTTGTTAGTATGCCTACCAAGTGTTTGATGAAATACCTAGCCCTTGTTCATGTGTGTGTATGAGGTATTAACATGTTTTTGAACCCTTTTTTAGTAGATCTAATACTTGTTATGTGATTGGGGTACAAACCATGAAAGGTTGAAAGTTAGAAAAGTTGGGGAGATGCTGTCCGAAAATTTCAAGGGCTTACTGCCCTGTTTTGCTTTGATAATTTCATGTTTAATTTGGCTATAAGTGTGAGGGATATATGTTGGGTTATGTGTGTGGAGGTTGTCTACAAAAAATTAGCCAATTTCGTTGGATAAATCTTGAGTTATGAGGAAAGAGGCAAAACTGGACTAGGTCCAGGAATTTTCTGACCAGTGATCTTGTGAAGGTCATAATGTTTTACTCAATGATCAGAATTGAGTGCCGTTTGTGGCATTTGAAAGTAGACGCTTAGAGCTTTAAAATGGTACCAAGTTAATTTTCTGGTTCGTCCCAAGTGATTTGTGGCGAGTCTTGAAATTTGGCTGCCCGGTTGTTACTGTTCATCCGAGACTGTCCAAAAAATTCTTTTGGTTGCTTAATTTTGAACCACTTACGTTTGGATTTTGGAAATGGTTTCTTCTACACAAATATAGCCTTGTGAACCTAGTTTCTAATGGCACTGACGGAACCTAATTCTGACTTTTCTACAGTGAATTATAACCATTTTCCCGAGACTGCCGGGCAAGACTGTTTAATCCGAATAAGGAACCTTCAAGTCTAAATGAAACATTTCTTTTGCCGAGCTTTCATGTACACACTAAACTTATTTTCTCATGAACTTTTACCATGTTATGGACCTTATTGCATGGCCGAATTAAGTAGCCTAGACTACTCACTCGGTTTCTTAATGAACCTATACTTTAGTAAGGAACGAATCCAATTGTTAATGATTTCACTCGTTGACCTAGGTTTGGGAAACGAAGGTGATCGTAACTGAGACGTTTGACGTCGATTGCTACTTTTGCTTGATAGGTGAGTGTTCTACTACCTGCTACCTGTTACCTGAATATTTGAAATACTTGATTTATGACTGTTGGAGCCAAATACTGTTTTGATAAAATGGAGACGAGCGTGTACTTTATCACACTCGACCTTACTTGTTTTCCAATGAGGCTCTGTATACCATTATTATGAGATGTGATTTCTCTATATATGACTGTGTTTAAATTGTTTGGGTGATATCCCATCAACTACTGCTACTGTTTGGGTACCCAACCTCTTAGGTGAGTCGGTTGTATCGAGCCAGCAAGGGCTTGGTCGAGAAGGCCGATAAACCTTGGGGACTGATGTTTGGAGGTTCCTGGTGAAGTATAGCCATTGTGCTTGCTTGTTGTGTTGCCCAACACCACCAGTGGTAAAATCCTCGACTTGATCCTGTTTCTTTGGAATCTTGAATTCCTGGTATACTCGAGTATTACCAAACTACTGTTTGTGGCGTGCAGGCTCGGTAGGGGGTTGATTGGTGGACGGAGACTGGTGAAAGTGGTGTTCTACGGACCCTTTTATACTGTGCATACAAGTGTTGACGGAGTGTCAACAGGAGGCAATTATGATCAAGCTCAAGTGGATCTTTGGCTTTTGAAAGCCACCCGTATCCTTGAATTGAACTGTGATTAAACTGTTATTCTACTGTACGGTGTTTATTTGATTATTTTGTGACCTTATGTGACTATGTGTTTACTTGTTTTACTTGGAACCTCACTGGGCTTTAGCTCACCCTATTCTCTTTGTTTTCCTTAACAGATCGGGGATGGATTGATCAAGAGCTTTCTTAGCTTTATTTTGTTTTAAACTTGTATTTTGAGATTTTAACCTTTTGTTTAAGGAGACCTTACTTTTGACTTCCGTAAGCTTGAATCTATAAATTCAACTTATGTTATGTAAGTTATGTGTGGAGTGATAAGTTGACATTTAATTATGTGTATGCTAAGCTTTTAGATTGTTGGTGTAGTGTTTATGTTTAATTGGGGTTACACTCCCACGAATGAAAGATATCTCATCCGCTTCATTTGAGTTATTAGTACTTTGATCGACTGAGTCCCGACGAGAGTTGGGCAGGCAGTCCGCTGATACCCTATGGTTCGCCCTAGGGAGAGGTGGGGCTGTCACAGTTGGTATCAGAGTTTAGGCTTCAGATCCTTGTAGTATATCCTAGACTTAAACGTTTGGGATGCTGGATTGTTGGATTGGTTTAAAAGTTAAGTGACCACTAAAAGGGATAAGAATTAGAGCCTAGGGTTCAATTGGCCTGGATGAGTTAGGTATTTTCGACTTGAGGATTATATGTGATTATATTCCCTTAAGAGTACTTACGTTTTATCTACACTTTGTGTAGAATGGACGGATCTTGTGGCCCTAGCGATAGACCGGTTGGCGGACGCCCTGTGAGGACTTACCGATGATTAGATACCAGACCAGGCCCGGAGAAGCTAGATCATATTGGAGCCCATCTGACCGCTATAGGCACTACGAGTGTCAGCATATTTACACTTATCCTAATGAAGTAGTTCCGGCCGTAGTGAAGGAGTGGAAGGTTCTAGCGAGGGACAATACTAGGCTTGGATTTGAAATGAATTACCTGAAAAAAACTATTGAAATGGAAGTTGAGCGGATTAAGGAACTTGAGTATGATGTGGTCAAGGGCCGAGAAAGGGTTGATGACCTGAGCGCGCAGCTTGGCGAAGCTCAAGAGCGCATGGTTAAGAGGGCCAGGAAAGTGAGGAATAGAGCAGAATCCATTCTGAATATTTGTGATGATCTGCTGGGAGAAGTGAGTGACGAGGCTTCTCACATTGGAGATGACACAGTAGCTGATTTTGACTATTATACATAGAAAGGATAGGGGAGGTTGTGACTCGGTGGTTGTACAGCTTTCTTTTGACCACTTGTGCTAGGTTTTTGTTTGATATGACTGTACGACTATATCTGTACTCTTGAGGCTCGTACTTGCTACTTTTGGTCCTGTTATTTTATAAATGACTGGTAAGAGCCTTTATGTACAGTGTTTTGACTGTTGACTTGGATCTTTGACTTTTGACTTTGACTTTATTTCGGCATTGGCCTTTAACTGCTTTTCAATTTCACTCGTTTATCGTGACTCCGATTCCATTTCTTATATGACCTTTAAATATGAATAAGTATATATTGTATACCCCTATTTGCTTACCCTTTTAGTTATAATACTTGGGCCATAGACTAGTGAGTAATAATGGAGACTAGACGACAATATGGTTGGGGCCATGGGTGTGGATCTAGGTAGGTCCAGGACTAAGAGGAGGAATAAAGGTCTGTAGTCAATTAGAACCAAGGACCCGAATGTGGAGAAGGAAACCAGGTAGCTACAGCTATCAATTGTATGACTGATCTACTGTTTACTGGCCTGTTTGGTTGACCATCGAGGTCAAGTACCGGGTAACTAGTAAAGGAACCTTGAAGTAAGTAAAGATAGGGCCCTGAAACGGATCCAAGTTCGCTCCCCCTAAATTTCTTAGAGGACCAGATCCCAAAGCTGCCGAGAACTGGTTTGAAAGAATGGAAGATATTTTTGCTGCTTCGCGTGATCCCTACGCGGAGTGAGCTTGGGGTCAAGTGGTGTTATTGTCCGATGATGTGGGTAAGTGGTAAGGACTAGGTGCTCTTCTGGGGCGTAAGCTATGAATCATGACTGTTATAAGCATAAACCCTTTATCAAGATACTTGGGAGAAATAGATATGTACGTCGGGTAGGAATCTCTAATATGGGTGATTTACTCTTGGGACCGGCCGGCTCGAGTTGTGAATTGTCTTATTGTAGATTCTTGAACTTGGGTACCAAATAGTGGAGAGCGCTAGAATAAGGGTCTGTATCTTGATTGCATTTGAGGTGAGTTTTGATGGTAAAGGTTAAGGCGTGGATGATTCTAACACTTGACCTAGTTAATGGACTGATTGAGGGATTGGATCTCGGAAGTTATCATGGACTAATTTAGAAATAGTCTGTTAGGGTTTCTATAGACGGTGGCTAGATTGTAGCGTACGTCGAAAAATTTGCACTGAAAACCTATTTCCTTCTCCTATGACTGCGAAGACGTGATAAGTGTTTATTTCGAATGTGAGGCGGTTTGATTGCAACTATATGTATATTTCTACCCCTCTTGTGATATTCTTTCCTATACTTCCTTGACACCTATCCACTAATGTCTAAGTATGGACTTGACTCGATTATTATCGTGGCGAGATTGTGAGTTTTGGAATTATGCATAGGGATTTGAAAAAGGAATTGGGTTCTATACCTATATGCAAGAGCTTGAGATAGGATGTGGAACTTTCGACATACAAAGTACGCTTAGGGATTCGTTATGTATATAAGTGGCAATGGTACTCCTTGTGTTAAGACTCCAAAATAGGAATACGTGACACAGTATTTTGAAGTATTGTCCCACTTGTGTTCTACTTTCTCGTCTATCTCATATGAGAATAGCTAAGTTTAATTCCTCGTGGCTGGATTGGAAATGAATGAACTTAAAAGTTATATGACTAGAGCTTCCATGAAGCCAGTCGTAATTAGAGTTGCCTGGCAAGCTATCATTGAGTTAAGTAAATCGGCAAGGTGACAAATGTGACTGATTTGCAAAAGAAAATAGAGATTATTTGAAAGGAAGTAGAGTTCCGAAAGAGAGTAACTAAGCACTAGGAAGGACGAAGGAAACAAGAATACTTGGAGAAAATTGAACTACGGCACCAGAATATAGAATTGAAAAAGAAATATGAAGGGATTTCAGAAGGGGTACGCAATAAGTTTGAATTAGTGCATTTTCCTAGTCGAATAGCATCTCAAGACATCTCTTGTCAAGTTAGCCATTAGGCCATTAGTGAGTGGTTGGGCAGTATTGGATCCTTGCCCATGAGTCTATTGCTATAATTTAGTCTTTAAGTTAAGTGAAGATTTTCGTTTGTCGTTCCAAAGGAATAAACTATTTAATGTATAGTGTATGGGTTTGAGAGCTAGCAAGAATAGTAGCCAAGTTTTAACTCTTCTTTTATCAAGATTAAAGTTTGTGTCACATTCTTCACCTCGACTAAATAAAAAAGTTGACCAAATTGTTTTCATTTTCCTCTTGCTTGGCCGAACAAATGGAGAAGAAAAACCCAAGAGAGACCTTTAACTCTAACCTCAAATTTGTACTTGAATCTTGAGTTTCAACCAACTAATTTGCAAACTACTCTATAGAAATGATAACTAAGGTAGATTTCAAGGTGTTGGTGGGTGATTTTGAAGGAAGAAGCTCTAAGTTTTCATCTTTCTTGAGGTTACCGGGTAACTTTGGTAATAAACTTTCCTCTACTTTAAATATATGCAAACTGGTGGTTTAGGGTTTTAATTTCGGTTGTTTTATGAGAAAATATCATGGTTTGAAGTTGTGTTGTGAAATTTTCAGTTTTATGGTACTTTTCTGTCCACACATGATACTTAAGTGTTGGCCATGGTTTGGTAGCTTTTGTCGCGCCCCACTTTTTGAATATGGTGTGTGAGTAGTGGAATGTGAACGTGTGTAAAATGAAAAGTAAAAGGCCATGGGACTTGAGAATGCGACGATTTGGCCAAACAAAGTTCAAAAGGGGGTTTTTAATGAAAAATGGAGTCGCCACTTGGTATAGAGTTAGGGTGTACCAAGTCACCAAAAAAGTGATTTTTTGGAAAGCAAAGTAGACAAACCCATTTTTAAGAACTTTTAGGTCTACGTAACCAAAGAAAGGGATCGGGGGTCACATTTGATAAGGGAGAAGGCAAAGGCAAAGCCTAAGGCACTCCCTTACCCTAGCAAAAGCTAGTTGCGTGACTTAGCCCTTCTTTTCCTAATTTCTTCTACCCAAGGTATGTATCGCATGTTGGACGAACTATATGAATGCACAAACCTAGACCTAGGGGGACATCGGGGGTAAATTTCTCTTCAAAGCTTGAGTGGTGCCAATCACATTAATTGTAATGCCCAATAATGATCCTTTGGAGAGGTCACACATAATCCTAAATGACCAAAAAAAAAATGAGTGGAATGAATGCATGCCATGTGAAAATGTGAGTTTGTGTGAAGTGAGAAAAGTGATAAAAACAATAGGGCGTAAGTGGAAGTGTGTTAATGGATTTACAAGGTAAGGTGAGTTAAAAATGATAATGTGAAAATGTATTACACATAAAGTGCATGTGTGCGAATGGTATTATATAAAGTGTAAGTAGTTGAATGAAAACGTGCAAAATTAAAGTAGTGTGAAGTGAGAATGTAGAAAAAGAGATAGAATATAAAGTAGGTGTATGTGGTAGTGAATGAATAAAATGCATGAATCCTATAGGAATGCATCAAGACGGGAACGGGGAGTCCTAACTTTGTGACTTTAATCTTCCCTTTGATTAGAAGGGGGAACTAGCGTGCTAAGGCTATTTGTGGAGCCACACTCGCTCGTTTCCCTTGTCGAAAGGGGACCCTCAAGCAAATGTATCCTATAACTAGCATGAAAATGCAAAAAGCCCAAAATGAAGGGGAAAGGGTGGAGGGGCGTGCCAAATGCTAAAAAAACTAAGAAAAGTGCATGAAATGTAGTGGAACATGCAAATATGCACTAACGAAAGGGGAACGGCCTATTGGGTCTAGAGTTGGACTAGCCCTTTCTAAGAATTTCCTACTAGCGTTGGACTAGTGGAAAACGGGACAATGAACCACAACTAGCGTTGGACTAGTGTGGTGACGGGAAAGGGGGCCACAACTAGCATTGGACTAGTGTGGTGACGTCCATTCATCCATCACATTCATTCATGACTATAAAAAGCGAGTAGACATGCGAATCACTTATAAACACGTAGCACATAACACTTAGCATGCTCGACTAGATGCAAGGGCCTAATAAAGCAAATTAACACATAGCAACCAAAACAAGTAATGAACATATTACACTTGCTAACTAAAACAAAAGGGGAAGGGGAAATGGACAAAATGCTCTCCAAGCCCTATCTATTACAAGCCAAGAGATGTACACATACCCCATAAATAAATAAAAGAATGACTTAATAAAAGTAAACGCAATAAACGAAAGGAATTAAGGCAAAGCAAGGAAAGCAAAGTAGACATGCAATTTTCACTTAGCACGTTGGATCACATAGGAGAGACAAAAGGGAATAAAAGAAGTTGTACCTTCCCCGTGTGTAATGTTAATAAGGTGAACAAGACTTAATTTGGGCTATAATCACCGAAGAAAGAGCTAATTTGGGCTAAAACCATCAAAGCAAGAGATTAAGGCACCAATTTAATGGTAAAAATGCAAATAAGGCAATTTGAATCCACCAAATCATTGAATCTTTCTTCAATTGCAACTTAAAATGGTCAAATAATGCATAACTTCCAAGCAAAAGTGAATCATTGATCAAGTTTCTAAAATAACAAAAAAATGACTAAGGACCCAATAACAACCACTAACCAATCAATCAAGGTCAATTGAAACATTTTAGGAACTTTGAAGGTCCAAGAGCAAGAAAAGGTCAAGTAATGGTTCAAGTTGTAATTAAATTAGGATCTAATTGCAGGTGATTGGAATGTAATTGGACCACAGTGCAATAAAGGGAGACTTGGGGGGGTTGGAATGCAATTTTCTGGAAATTATTCATGCAACATGCATGCAACCCACGTAGCTTATGCTTTCTGCAAATTTTCAGCTAACATCTTTGCTGCAATTTCAAATCCCAAACGCAAGTTCCAATTTGCATGCTCAATTTTGATCTAAGCTTTACCCACCAAACATCAAAGCTCTAACCCAGCAACCGAATATGGAACTTTAACATCTAAACAATCAAAACATAGAAAGAAACTCATGCAAAAACAAAAAAACACAAAGAAACTCATGCATTCTGCAAATTCACGGCTATGCAGTCTCATTCAATTTCCTACCTATTTGGCCGAATCTACATTCATGCAAATAACCCAAGTATATCTCCACTCAAATAAAAAATGCAGAGATTTGCAGCAAAGGTAGGAGTAAGATCAAACAGGTTTTGAACTCAAAAATGCAACAAAAATGATCTGGGCAAAATGCTGACTTTGAGGAACAAGATTTTCTGCAATTTTCACATGCCACGACTTTTCTTTCCATTTGGTCACGCAGACCAGATTTTCAATTCAACTACACAACCTTGATCAAATATTTTCCAGCCCAACATCACAATTCTAAATTAAGCAACAAACTACCTAGTGATCAAAATCCAAATGGCTAGAAAACTAGGGAAGATGTCATACAAAATTCTGGAAAATGCATGCAAAATGGCTCGGCGACCTGATGGTTTATTTTCCAGCAAGTATCCGGACATGATTCAAGTGTCTTAGACTCTAAACATGCAAAAACTCAACACCAAATCAAACACCGCCTCTTTTCACACCAAAACCATCAAATTGGGGTGGCCAAAGCTTGTGAGTGTTTGCGGAAAAGAAAAGAAAACAAAACAGGTTGCGGCAGTCTTTGCTCTGCTGCAAATTCTGAAGCTAACAGTTTCATGTCTTCCTTACCCAGTTCAAGGGTATACATGCAAAGTAACACAAGTCTGGACATTTCCTAAACTGAACAGACATAGCCATGGTAGTTCAAGACAAACAACGGCAAAAGGAAGGCAAATGCAGTCTAGCCGAATTGATAAAATGCAACAGAATTTCTGCTGTGAACTACGCAGCTCATTTCGTGCGATTGGGTCTGTACAAAACTCTAACAACTTGTTATTTCATCAGCCCAAACCCACATAATCCTCACTCATTGATCAAACTGGGGAGAAACCAGGCCAAGCCAACGAGAACCACTACTAAAATGCAGCAAGAAACTTCATTTCATTTTTTGAAAAACATTAAGTTACAACATCCAAGAAAGCAACTCATCATGTATCAGATATTTCCACTCCAAACTAACGCTTCAACTACACAAGACAGAGAAAAGGAGCGATGGCAAAAGAAGCATCAAAAGTAAACATGATAAAGCTATGGAACAAGCCCAACAAATCAGCGGCAAAAGAGATGTCGGTTCATGCATCTTCCTAGCAGAATCCTAGTTGTCTAGACTACAATTTCTGGGTTTCATGCCAAAAGTTCGAACAAGTACCAAATTTCCAACCCCAGGCAACAATCAAGATTGAATCTTGTAGTTTGGAATCTCAAGAATTCTCAGGCCAAACCTACGCACACAGAGGAGAACCAAAGGTACAACCTTTAGTTCAATGGATTACCTGATAATGATTTTTGGGTGAATTCTTAGTTTATGATGAAAAAAAAAAATCATTCTACAACTGGGGCGGTTTTTGGAGGTTGTTCTACAAATGGGATCTTCGCATTCCGGGAATGCGAACTCAGTGCCAGCTCACCGAGCTCGCATTCCGCGAATGCGAGCTCACTGTATACCGAGAAAGGTCAATAGGAAATACTGTTGTAGGAATAGTAATAGCGGGGGGAGGTATGGTACAGGTAAAGTAACAGAGACAGAGAAGAAAAGTAAAAGCAAGAAGAGAGGGCCGAGAGGAGGCAGGCAGCAGTAACATTTCAAAAACCCGTACAATCTTCTCATGATCCAGCCACACTACTGTTGTGTTCTTCAGTCACCAACTCTTATAAAGCTTACACCAAAAAACAAAACAAAAATAATCCATAATTTTATTTTATTTTTGATAGTACTTACTCCTACTACTATTACAATAACCATGATAACCATAACCATTTGGTTTTCACCTTTTAGTTGGGTCATCATCCTTAGCAGGATTACTACTTGCAACTCTTGAGAGCCTTTGAGCCCTTTTCCTTTTACCACTCGACATTAAAAGTCATATTATATTATTAACAAGAGGAGAAGACCCCCAGCCACGACAAAAGAGAGAAAAAAAAAAAAGAAACCAAGGACCGCTTCTTTAGTTTATGGATTTCCGTATAGTTGTCAGAGACAAGAGCTGCCATAAAGGCAGCATAGTTGCAGCAGATGCAACAGAGAGGTGCAGTGGAGAACTCAATAAGTAGAGCTCGCATTCCGCGAATGCGAGCTCAATAGAGCTGAGCTCAATAAGTAGAGCTCTCATTCGCGGAATGCGAGCTCAATAGAGCTGAGCTCGCATTCGCGAAATGCGAAGATCCCTCTACGAAATACTTCACTAAAATCACCCTTTTTGTAGAATTTTTTTAATGATTTTTGACAAGGCTGAGGCCAAAAGAAATGAGCCGGAGTCAACTTCTAGGGAACTTCTGGAAAACAAGCTTCCTAGTTTCTTCCTTACGTCAGTCTTCCTCCTGTAACTTCTCTTGCTTTCACCCTCTGCCGCGAGCTTTCTCCTTTTTCAAGGCTGAGCCTTTCTTTCCTCCCTAAAATCTCTGGTTTCTTGTTTTCGTTTCTTTTTCACCTTCAGACCTCCTTGCCGTCTGCTCTCTTTTCCTTTCTTTTTTCACTTGCAACTCCAGCCGTCACCCTCTTTGCTCACTCCCCAAAACCTAATTCACTCTATTGATTCTACTCTCAGCCCGTCACCTTCATTCTTCAAACCCCCCCCCCCCCGCTGCCAAGCTTCCTTCCAGCTCTGGTATTTCTTTTTCTTTTCTTCCTCAGATTTGCAGCCGCCAACTCTACTCTCTCCTCTCTCTAGATTTTTCCGCCGTCACTCTGCCCCTTGGTTTCTTTCTCTTGCTCTCCAAACAACCTCCCCAGCCGTCACTAGCCTCAGATTTTCTCTATATCTCTCTGTTTTCTCTCTGCCGACCCTTTTTCCCCTTCCCTGTCGCGGTTTCCTTTTGCAGCCGTCACGTACTCTCCAAAAACCTCCCCCAAAGCTGCGCTTCTTCTTTTCTATTTATATGGGAATCCTCCTCCTAAACCCTCACCCCAATGGTGAGGATGAAAGGCCTGCTCTACCTTAAAATCCAGTCCTCCAATGGGGCATACGTGACTGTCATTTGCAAGCTGCGAAAATACGCAGCTTGCATGCTGCGGCATTTTTTTTTTTTTTTAATGTAATTTAACAAAATAGTAATAAAATTAAATGAAAACCAACAATTTAATTAACATCGGATAAAAATGAATAAACTAGAAATAATAAACAGCAAAATTGCAATTTTTCATTTTTCTTTTCATTTTTCCATCATTTTTATTTTTCATCATTTTTCTCTTTTTTCCTTTTTTTTTTTCAAGAAAACATTGAATCTGAATAAAAACAACTAAAGCATATTTTTGAATGTTTTTCTCTTCCTTTTTTTTTCTTTTCAAGAAATTCTATGCTACAACTCCAAAAATAAAAATAAAATAACAATAATAACATAAAAATTAAAAATTAAAAAACTAAAAACTAAAAAGCGAATAAAACTGACACGACAAAATAGTAAAAGAAATTACAATGAAATTTTGGTGTCTACAGCTTTGTTATATGAAATATCCAGCTTTTATATGCTAGTTTGACTTGCCTAAAGAAACTTCCAGTTTGTGATTAGGAATTTCAGTTTAGGGTTTCATTTTCTAACTTGAATAGGTGACAGTTATATGCTTGATGGAGTGAGTTGTTGGCTTGATATTTATATGCTTGAGTTGAAGCTATTTCATGGGAAGAATGAAGCCTTGAATGGGTTGGAAAAAGTTAGTAAATAGAAAGGAAGTGCCGCTGAAAATTTTTTCCGCAGGGAACCTTGGAAAGTTTTACGAAATCTATTATATCTTGATGTAGAAAAGTCAAAATTGATTTTCATTTATTATGCTTGAAACTAGGTTCAGAGTATCAGTATTGTTCTCAATTCCCATGAATATCTACGATTTTTCAAAGTTGACTGAAATTGTATACCTGTTCTGTCTGTTACTGGGTGAAGCAGCAACTTTAGGTTGGAATTTGACTGACTTGTGGATTGGATCTTACAATGGTGCCTTCTAGAAAGTTGTAACAATTTGAATCTATATTCCAACGGTATAAAGTTTATAAGTTTTGGACATAAGAATCTCAAGATATGATTTTCAAATGAGATCACGCAAAACTGGAAAATTTCTATTTTCCTAGGATTATTCCTACTTACATTTCCAACTTTAGGATTGGTGTTGGTAAACTATTTTGAGGATGGTTTATGAGTGGATTGAGGCTTAAATAAAAGGAAAATGAGTTCTTCAAATCATTTTAGATCAGACAGTTTACAACTTTGCATTTTGAACGTTTTTTCTACTTTCTCCAAACGTTTGGCTATAAGTGATACTTTTCTGCTCTAAATGACTTTTGCAACATTGATTAGTAAGGAACTGAGGATTATTCCTCGATTGGAACAAGCTAGTATTATATTTTGATAGGTTATACGAGTATGAAACTTGTAAATTGATACATGTTCTAAATAAAGATTTGGAGCCTCAATTCCTACATAATATGGCTTTGTAGTGCTGGTCTTTTACTAAAGCATGTGCTTACAGGACTCGAGAGAATTAAAAAGGCTATTCACTGAAAATATTTTGAACTACTCAGTAATCAAGCTGAGAATTTCGAGGGCGAAATTCTTTAAGGGGGAGAGAATGTGAGAACCCTCATTTTTAAAATACAATTTCCCCAAACTACATGCCTTGCACCAAGATTTAAACCACCTCTTATATGCCCTAGCATTATATTTTACAATGTGTTACAACAAATCCCTTGTATTAACCCTCACTTTAAAACACAATTTTCTTATTTACATGCCTTATTATAAGATCTAGACCATTTAATATATGCCCTTACAATATATTTACTATGTATTATAATAATTTCCATGCATTACATTTCAATTCATTTTACTTGAAGTAAAATATTTCCTTGAGTTAGGTTGTAAATAATTCACCACTTGTAATTGTTCAAGTGTTCTTTTATTAGTGGTAGAGACTTTATGTGAGAGATTAGAGGTGTTAAATATGTATTGGTACATTTGGAAAGGTTAGTATGTCATTAGTCAAAGATTAAGAAAGGATTGGACAAGGATGGAGCCAAGTGGCAAAACCCTAGCCATGGATCTTGTTTGACCAAGGGATTAGAAAGAATTTAAACCAAAATTAGCCCTTTTATTTCCTCCTTGTGGCCAACTTTCATGAAGCATAGAGAGGAAGAGAGAAACTCCATTTTCCTTGCTTTCTAACCCTAGTAAATCAAGAGCAAAAATCAAAAGAGAAAGATCTTAAGTGGGTTGAGAAACTTCCCTTTTATTCCTAGTAGTGGATCCAAGCTTGAAGCTTCCATCTTGGTGGATTGTTTGGTGACCTAAGCAACTTGTAAGAGAGGTAAATGATCTTTAAATTTGAGGGTTATGATATTATATCATCTACTTTAAGTTTTCATGGTGAAATACAAGTTGTTTTGGTTGAGATTTGGGGTTAATTCCTTGACTTAAACAAGTAGTAGTTAAGTTTGTTAGTATGCCTACCAAGTGTTTTATGAAATGCCTCGCCCTTGTTCATGTATGTGTATGAGGTATTAACATGTTTTTGAACCCCTTTTTAGTAGATCTAATACTTGTTATGTGATTGGGGTACAAACCATGAAAGGTTGAAAGTTTAAAAAGTTGGGGAGGTGCTGTCCGAAAATTTCAAGGGCTTGCTGCCCTGTTTTGCTTTGATAATTTCATGCTTAATTTGGCTACAAGGGTGAGGGATATATGTTGGGTTATGTGTGTGGAGGTTGTCTACAAAAAATTAGCCAATTTGGTTGGATAAATCTTGAGTTATGAGCAAAGAGGCAAAACTGGACTAGGTCCAGGAATTTTCTGACCAGTGATCTTGTGAAGGTCATAAAGTTTTACTCAATGATCAGAATTGAGTGCCATTTGTGGCATTTGAAAGTAGACTCTTAGAGCTTTAAAATGGTAACAAGCTCATTTTCTGGTTCGTCCCGAACGATTCGTGGCGAATCTTGAAATTTGGCTACCCGGTTGTTACTGTTCATCCGAGACTGTCCAGAAAATTCATATGGATGCTTAATTTTGAACCACTTATGTTTCGATTTTGGAAATGGTTTCTTCTACACAAATATAGCCTTGTGAACCTAGTTTCTAACGGCACTGACGGAACCTAATTCTGACCTTTCTACAGTGAATTATCACTGTTTTTCCGAGACTGCCGGGCAAAACTGTTTAATCCGAATAAGGAACCTTCAAGTCTAAATGAAACATGTCTTTTGCCGAGCTTTCATGTACACACTAAACTTATTTTCTCATGAAATTTTACCATGTCATGGACCTTATTGCATGTCGAATTAAGTAGCCTAGACTACCCACTCGGTTTCTTAATGAACCTATACTTTAGTAAGGAACAAATCCAATTGTTAATGATTTCACTTGTTGACCTAGGTTTGGGAAACGAAGGTGATCGTAACTAAGACGTTTGACATCGATTGCTACTTTTGCTTGACAGGTGAGTATTCCACTACCTACTACCTGTTACCTGAATATTTGAAATACTTGATTTATGACTGTTGGAGCCAAATACTGTTTTGATAAAATGGAGGCGAGCGTATACTTTATCGCACTCGACCTCACTTGTTTTCCAATGAGGCTCTGTATACTGTTATTATGAGATGTGTTTTCTCTATATATGACTGTGTTTAAGTTGTTTGGGTGATGTCCCATCAACTACTGCTACTGTTTGAGTACCCAACCTCTTAGGTGAGTCGGTTGTATCGAGCCAGCAAGGGCTTGGTCGAGAAGGCCGATAAACCTTGAAGACTGATGTTTGGAGGTCCCTGGTGAAGTATAGCCGTTGTGCTTGCTTGTTGTGTTGCCCAGCACCACCAGTGGTAAAATCCTCGACTTGATCCTGTTTCTTTGGAATCTTGAATTCCTGGTATACTCGAGTATTACCAAGCTACTGTTTGTGGCGTGCGAGCCCGGTAGGGGGTTGATTGGTGGACGGAAACTGGTGAAAGTGGTGTTCTGCGGACCCTTTATACTGTGCATACAAGTGTTGACGGAGTGTCAACAGGAGGCAATTATGATCAAACTCAAGTGGATCTTTGGCTTTTGAAAGCCACCTGTATCCTTGAATTGAACTGTGATTAATTGTTATTCTACTGTACGATGCTTATTTGATTATTTTGTGATCTTATGTGACTATGTGTTTACTTGTTTTTACTTGGAACCTCATTGGGTTTTAACTCACCCTATTCCCTTTTATTTTCCTTAACAGATCGAAAAGGGACTTGATCGAGAGTTTTCTAGCTTTATTTTGCTCGTACTTGCGTTTTGAGGTTGTAACTTTTGTTTAA
>NW_020861678.1:0-22989 GCF_003713205.1 Coffea eugenioides
TCTCACCGGGGCTCAGACGATCAAAGTACTAATAACTCAAATGAGGCGGATGAGATATCTTCCAAGCAAGGGAGTGTAACCCTAATTAAACATAATCACTACACCAACAATCCAAAAGCTTAGTATACATATAGCTAAATGTCAACTTACCACTCCACACATAAACTTACATAACATGAGTCGAACTTATAGGTCAAAGCTTACAGGAGTCAAAAGTAAGGTCTACTTAAACAAAAGGTTACAATCTCAAAATACAAGTTCATAGCAAAACAGAGCTAGGTAAACTCTTGATCAAATCCATCCCCGATCTGTTAAGGAAAACAAAGGGAATGGGGTGAGCTAACGTCCAGTGAGGTTCCAAATAAAACAAGTAGACACATAGTCAAGTAAGGTCACAAAATGATCAAATAACATCATACAGGAAGATAACAGTTTAATCACAGTTCAATTCAAGGATACGGGTGGCTTTCAAAAGCCAACAACCACTAGAGCTTGATCATGACTGGATCCATTAACTCTCCATCAACGTTTGTATTCACAGAATGTAAGTCCGTAGAACACCGCTTTAACCAACCTCCAACCTCCATCCACCAATCAATCTCCTACCGAGCCCACACGTCACAAACAGTAGTTTGGTAATACTCGAGTATACCAGAAATCCAAGATTCCAAAGAAACAGGATCAAGTCGAGGATTTTACCACTGGTGGTGCTAGGCAACACAACAAGCAAGCACAATGGCTATACTTTACCAGGGACCTCCAAACATCAGTCCCCAAGGTTTATCGGCCTTCTCGACCAAGCCCTTGCTAGCTCGATACAACCGACTCACCTAAGAGGTTGGGTACCCAAACAGTAGCAGTAGTTGATGGGATATCACCCAAACAACTCAAACACAGTCATATATATAGTGAAATTTCATCTCATAATAACAGTATATAGAGCCTCATTGGAAAACAAGGGAGGTCGATTGCGATAAAGTACACGCTCGCCTCCATTTTATCAAAACAGTATTTGGCTCCAACAGTCATAAATCAAGTATTTCAGATATTCAAATATTTCACATAACGGGTAGCAGGTAGTGGAACACTCACCTGTCAAGCAATGCAGTAGTCAAACGTCAAGTATCTCGGTTACGACCACCTTCGTTTCCCAATCCTAGGGCAACGAGTGAAATTGTTAACAAATTAGGTTCATTTCCCACTCAATTGTAGGCTCATTAAGTGACCAAGTGAGTGGTTAAACTCACTCAATTCATCATGTAAATTAGGCCCAAAATGTAGTAAAAGTTCATGAGAAAACAAGTTTGACAAGTGCAAAAAAATTGGGCAAAATAAAAGTCTCATTCAAGCTCAAAATGTTCTTCGCGGGTAAAACAGTCGTGCCCGCGCAGTCTTGGGAAAACGGTCATATCTCATTGTAGGAAGGTCGGAATTAGGTTCTGTCAGTGGCATTGGAAACTAGACTCAAAGGCTTTCCAACGGTACCAATTACACACTCTAGTTCATCTCCTAGAAGTACCAGTAGCTCGGACAAGTTGGCTATTTTTCCAACCCTGGATCAGCCCTAACCTCAAGCAAAACTACATTAGTTCTTGGTGTTATCTTCATTTGTTTTGGTTCAAATTCACCCAAATCAGTCCTCAAATGTTCATATATAGGGCATCACATCGCCTAGGGCCATTGGAGTTCAAAATATAATACATCAACATGAATAAGAATAACCATAGTAGCCTAGCCATCAAGAAAACCAAACCAGTCCACTATATAGACCAAACCACTACTTTACTTGCTCAAATTTCATTCAACTCACCCATGAGCTTAACCAATGTCTAGCCATGATTATTAGGCTTGAATAGAGAACACTTGAACCACAAAAATCAAGGGAAAACCCCTTCTTCCAATGCCGGTCAGCCAAGGTAAGGAAATCAGTCCACAAATTTACATGTTCATCTAACTTTCATCCTTTCATGATTTTCATTTAAACAACACATCAAGTGGTAGATCTAACTCAAAAAAGGTTTAAAACATGTCAATACCTCATAAACAAACATGAACAAGATCCAAACATTTCATCAAACACTTGGTAGGCATAAAAACTAACTCAACTACTACTTGTTTCATTCAAGCAATTAACCCCAAATCTCAACCAAAACAACTTGTAGTTTACCATTAGAACTTAAAGTAGGTGATATAACATCATAAAACTCTAATTTAAAGGTCAGTTACCTCTCTTACAAGTTGCTTAAGTCACCAAACAACCCACCAAAGTGAAAGTTTCAAGCTTGGAACAAACTCTAGGATTGCAAGAAAGTTTCTCGACTAACTCAAGATCTTTCTCTTTTGGTTTTTGCTCTTGATTTACTAGGGTTGGAAAGAAAGGAAAAATGGAGTTTCTCTCTTCCTCTCTAAGCTTCAAGAAATTCGGCCATAAGGGAGAAAAAATGGCTAAGGGTAGTTTAAATTATCTTCTAATCTTTGGTCAAACAAAATACTTGGCTAGGGTTTTGCCACGTAACCCATTTCTTGTCCATAACTTCTCTTAATCCTTTGACTAATGATAGTTCAACCCTTCCAAATGTACCAATACCTATTAAACACCTCTAATCCTTCATGTAAAGTCCCTACCACTAATAGAAGAACACTTGGTAAAATACAAGTGGTGAATTATTTAAAACCAACTCAAGAAATTGTTTTAATTCAAATAAAAGGAAATGAAATGTAATACATGGGAAATGTTATGACACATAGCGAATATAATACAAGGGCATATATTAAATGGTCTAGATCTTATAGTAAGGCATGTAAATAAGAAAATTATGTTTTAAAGTGAGGGTCAATACAAGGGAATTATTGTAACACATGTAAAATACAATGCTAGGGCATATAATGAATGGTTTAAATCATAGTGCTAGGCATGTAGTTTAGGGGAATTGTATTTTAAGTTAGGGTTCCCACACATTACAAGTTCAAAATACATCCCCTTTCGAAAATATACAACCTTCCAAAAGGATGTCTAGACAAAATACATTCCAAAATTCAAGTCCAAAGAGTCATCGAGTAGGCTTTTCCATAACTCCTTCCATATCGGTTCCTGTTAAGGAAAACAAATCTAACGGGGTGAGCGGATGCTCGTAAGGCCAAGAAAACATGCAAAACACACAGTTCAAGTAGCAATGGCATTTAAGCAAGAAATAAGTTGTAACATTCAGGCAGTTCATGACTTTCAATTAAACACATTCAATAAGGATACACGAGCTCTCAGGAGCTAAGTTCCACTAGCTTTGCCAAGCCTCGATCAATTACCTCCCCGCGATAACACTCCGTCAATCGGGTCGGCATTTAAGTCCGTAAAACTCCACTTACACGTCAATTTCGTCCACCATACACCGTACAAGGCCCGAAATTCTATAAAAGGCACTACTACACGAGTAGGCCAAGCAAGATCTCTCAATAGATCAAGCTTATAGTTATCTCATGGTTCACCAAACTCCTCGACCAAGCCCTTGCTGGCTCAAGTCGCATGGTCGGCCAATTGAGATTTGGGCGTCCCCCAATTCAGTTCAGTTCAGTTATAGGTCGAGGAGATTCACTCCAACGACATGTAGACAGTTCAGTTATAAGTCAAGGAGATTCACTCCAACGACACCCAGTCATACAAATACAGTTCAGTTATGAGCAGTTCAATTGTACAATCAATTAAAAGCGAACGAGTGCGATAAAGTACACACTCGACTCAAGAGTTGTAAACCATTCAATCCATAAGAAGCAATTCACATAATTGCAACAAATCATGCACTTGACACTCACCAATAAAAAATAAGGGAGTAGTGCTCAAATCAAGTATGTAGGCGTCCGCTGTGAGTTCCTCTTGAAGGTTCCCTTGAGTGCCTGAGCAAATAATAATTTACTATCACACACTATCACTTATAAGCCCCTCGTTAACAAGGAGGGTTGTACACTTGTACAATCTAAGAAAATGTCGTGAAAGAGAGCCCCTGTGACGACCCCATCTCCCCCTAGGGCGTACCCTAGGGTTTAGCGAGTCGCCTGCCTAGCTCTCATCAGAACTCACTCACTCGTACCTCGAGTAATTAACTTACATCCATAAAAGTAAATAACATGACAATTCAAACTTATAATGTACATCGATGCACAAACCAAGATACAAAGCTCTATACACCAAAATATTTCATAGTGGTTACAATTCAAGTACAAATCACCCTAGTCGAGTGATAGCGTGAGAACAAATCAAAATTCAAAACATCTAGACTACGCTAGTCTGTACACATCTCACGCCTCGATCGTACTCCCTGTAAAGAAAACAAAATTTATGGACTGAGCTAAAGCTCAGTGATGTTCCAAATATCAAATTAACCATCAAATAACGTAGAAGTAGCACAATAGTGAAATAGCAAGCAAAACAAGTCAAGAAGTGAGTAATAATACTTCATATAGCCAAACAATAAATATTTCACATTTCACATATAAGGATATAGTGGCTCATATATCTGCTCCACCATAGCTTGATCGATTGGTAGTTGACACTCCGTCAACTTTCAAGTAAGGTAACTATTCCAGTAGAACACCACTTAACTCCAATCTCCGTCCACCGACCAAACCCCTTACCGGGCCCGAACTCCACAATACACACTGGTGGTAATACTCGAGTATACCGATTAGTCGAGGGGATAACACTCCACTTGACATCACTAACTACCCAGGGTTCGTTATCTAATCGACCAGGCCCTTGTCGGCTCGACTCGACTAACTAGCTACAGGATTTTTGGAATTCCAAACAAGATATAATTCATGTGCATGTATATCAAATCAACTGAAATCAATGACCAAGAACAAATTACATTAGGGCAAGTGCGATAAAGTACACGTTTGCCTTATCAATCTACTCATATATCAGGTAATCACATTGCTCAAGTGTTAAACACAAGTATCAAGTGCAATCCGGTATTTGGAAGCACTCACAAAATATGTATGCCTCTACGGGTCATGTTTGGGTATTACTCCGGGCTTGGAGTCCAAATCTGCGAGAAAATATCGTTTAAGAGCTTTGAAAATCGACTAAGGTTCGAAACTTAGACGTGTTGTTTAACAAGAAGCAAGCAATTGAAATTCATTTGGAGAATATTCGTAAGACCCTTGCTCGCTATTCAAACTGTGAAACTTGGTAACAATTATACTTGGAAATACCATTTGAGTCGAAGGGACAAGGAAAACGTATTTCTATGAGTCGTTATTTTCATTTTCCCAAGGGTACAAGTTTCGGCCGAACGCTAACTTACAGACCTCTATGAAACAAGACTTGAATACCCTACGGTTCTAGTAAGATTCGTTCCTGAATTCGTACTCAAGTCGCGAGTACCTCTACCTAACCCTCGAGTGTAAATTTGGGCAGTACGCCCTTTGTGTTTACCTATTTTCCAGCCATTTATGGCTTCATTGTTTTCTCCAAGGCAGCCCCAACATCACACACAAGAAATATCATCACCACAGCCTTTCAATGAGGCTCCAAAATCACCCAAGTACATCACAAGTCCAATAGTGCAACTAAATATCAGTTTTGAAGCCAAAAGAGGAAATAGCAGCTTTAACATGTTATAGCATTTTAGTCACAAATGGAGCTACGTTTATCGGATTGGTATTCATTTTATACTGTTTCGAAACTAAGACAAAGGGCTACAATTTTCATGAAGACCACTCAATCCATTTCACAATTGATCTAGGTCAAAAGTACAGATTACAGAACCAGAAGGTCCTTGTCAGTATGGTTGTCAGTACTGAATTCAAATGACAATAACTCAGGCTACACAATTCCGTTTGAGGCGTTTTTGGATGTGTTGGAAAAATGAAACATAGGGGTAAAAGTTTTGTGTTTTGGCCAAGGCTAATTTGATACGGATCAAGGTGAAAAAATGCAGCCAAAATGAGGAAATGTCAAAACCATCCACAAAACTATACCTATGGCAGCAAGGGTAATTTTGTCTTTTCATATGCTACAATACTAGGATTGAACTGAAATTTTTCAGACAGCTATAAAACATCATTTTCTACAACTTTCATGTTTTAACCTAAGGCTAATTCTGTGACAGCCCCACCTCACCCTAAGGCGAACCATAGGGTTCGGCGGGCCGCCTACCCAGCTCTCGCCAGGACTAACGGTTCAGATTAGAGCGATCGAATACGTTCCGGACCATACAACGCGCATAGACAAGTCAAAATCCCAGAATAAAACAAAAAGAAATCGGAGTCGGCCATGAATAGGAACCGACATCGCAAAACCCAACCAAACGTCAAGCAAATATTTACATCTCAAAAGTTAGCATATACAACCCAAAGGGCATACCAAAGTGATTCAAAAGTGGATACATGTACGGTTTGCCAAATCCAAAAAGAGAAATGGACCCAAAAGTATATTTAGGGTTTAAATCAATGAGCTATACAAAAGATATCTCTAACTAGCTCAATTCGGCAACCATTTGTCAAATCCAGTCCAAAAGTATTTATTTTCCTGTAAGGAAAACAAAAAGGAACAGAAAGGGGTGAGCTTGCACTCAATGAGGTACCAAACATATAGCAGAAAATCATGGCATTTCACATTCAAATCAGATACACATGCCAGATGTAAAGTAAAGTAACTAATGATTCAAATCAGAAGGATACAGGTGGCTCTCAGGAGCCAAATTTCCAGCGCAATACTTGATCCAAACCGGTTGACTCTCCGTCAACGTATATAGAACCAACGCGTCCGTAGACCTCACTTCGTACCGAATTCCGTCCACCAAACACCCCTTTACCGGGCCCGCTCACCGTATTCGAACATAAATGGTAATACTCGAGTATACCCGGAATCAAGGGTCTCAATACCCAAAATCCCCGAACAGACTACCGTGGTTCGTTATCTAATCGTTTCCACGGCGCTTGCCCGGCCCGACTCGAATAACTTAAGCCAACCAGGAATTGAGGCTCATAGGTCATAGAAAAATCCGACAGATGCTAGACACAGATAATTCAGATCAAGATTTTGGCATAGTAAATTGGCATATGAAAGAATCAAGAGAACGAGTGTGATAAAGTACACCTCAGTCTCGAACAAATAAACAGATTGCAGAGCAGAAACCAAGTTAAAACACCAATGGAGGGGAGTGATACACTCACTGATAATACTTCAAAAGTTTTTACTTCAATTGGCTTAATCGCAAGAAACCTACCAATAATGACAAAGATAAAAACCAATTGAAGGTGTTCACATCCATAATCGATAAACAAAATGCACATGAGCGCTCGGATCGACTGTAACTAGTCGTATGCTGCCAAATAATTACAAATGCAAGGTACATACATGAATTTTTGGAATAGAAAGATAAACATTGAAGACTAGAATTCAACAACCCAGAAGCCCCTTCATTTCTACAAAAGGCTCAATCCAACTTAAAAGAACCAAACGCCTAGAAATGTGTGCAGCCTTCCTAAACACTTTCTTACTTTTTCAGCATAAAGGGCTTCATTATACTTTCCTCAAAATCAGTCAACAGTCTCACACAAAGCATGCTCATTTCCCAAAAGCCGTTCACGAGGCTCAAAGTAGTATATTAGTGCAAAGTTAGCTAGGAAATGATCGATGAGCAGCGCTAAACATGCAAAGTACAAGGAGACTCGATAACGAGTCATAAACCAATGCCAAGTATGACCCGAATAGGGTTCCATAAACATATACAAACATTAAAGAAAACCAGAAATTTCGGACATGCAATTAACTTTGGCCCTGAAAAAAACAGGTTTTGACTTTACTTTGCGGTAATAGCACCAAATGCACCACGATTATCAGATGAGGGTAAAAGACCTACCATTTCGAAGCTAAAAGATAGGGCTACAACATCACAGAAGGTCACTCAACCTAGTTTTGAGTGTAAACAGGTCAAAAATGCAAGATACTTCATCAACAACGTAAAACAGATTCACCAAAACGCATTCTAGCGGAAACATCATAACTCAGGCTCTACAAGTCCAAATCCAGAAATTCCAAAACTAGTTGAAATCTAAGAAACAGGGATAAATTTCATCAAAAGGCCTCAACAACCAATTCGGAAGCAATTCCAGCCAAAACAAACAATTACTGTCGCAAATCCCAATTTCGGGTAAACCAGAACAGCAATAGTAATTTCGACTTTTCTCACTCTACACTACTCCGATTGACCTGAAATTTTGTAGGCACCTCTAAAATGTCATTCCCTACAACTTTAATGTTTTGAGGTAAGGCCAATTCGACTTCTATCTAGGACCAAAAATTTCGGACAGAATGAAGAACCAAGAACCCTAATTTTCCAGATTTCTTCCAAAACAGAAATTAATTGCAATCTTCCACTTTTTCCACCTCCTAGAGTCATTAAACATCAGTTCCCATCATCAAGGATAGCCACAACATCACATTTATATTAAACAAGAAAATTCATCAATAAATTGAAAACTTCATCAATTCATCCAAAACCAAGAAGTAAACCACAAAATTCATCACTTTAACTACCACTAGGCACTAATTAAGCTTCATTAAGTGAAGGAGAAAGTTCAATCACCACTCACCTAGTAAACAAGAGAGGAAGAGTTGTTTGTCACCTTAGCTTCCCAAAACACTTCACCAAACCACTTACTAACACCTAAAGAAGAGATTTTATGGAGTAGAAACAAGTCTAAGTGATTGCTTTGGATGATTTCCACTAGATGGATGCCAAACTTTGAAGAGTTTTTCTTTCTTCCTTGCTCAAGGTGGCCGGCCACAATGGAGGTAAGAAATGGTGATTTTTGTGGTAATTTTTGAGATATTTAATCAATTGGTCAAATAAGTCAAAAAGGTGAATAGTTGTCATAAGTTACAACCACTCTTAAGGTGACACTTGTCACTTCCTTTAAAACATCTCTATCCTTTAAGTCCCTCTCACATCAATCACATCTCAACCTCTACTTATCTCTTAACACCCGATAAATTTCAACCAGTATCCGAAACTTAACCTAATTGGCGAATTTTTCCGAACTTCTCACACTAGTGGGTCCCACATCCGGTATACGCTCTTAATTTCTCAAAATCTATTCGATACTAGAAAAATCATCTAAAAACTATATTTACTCATAAAAATTATCTAGAAAATGTTCCGGATACAGAAAGTGCAGAAAACAAGTCATGAAAAATGCGAAAACCTAGAAAATGCAATTTACGGGTTCTCACACTCTCTCCCCCTTAAAGAAATTTCGCCCTCGAAATTTTCTCTTCAAAATTTAAACTAACCATTGACCTGTACCTTCTCCGTCTTCAGAGTCAGAAGAAACGAGGTTCTTTATTCCAGTCCCTTCTCCACTTGACGGTCCAGGGTCGGTCTTGATTGGTTGTTGGGTTCCTTTCTTTTCACGCGCTTTAATCGTGCAATGAGCAATTCGATGCTCGGCGCTCCCACAGCGCAGACATCTCCTTCCCTTTTTCCAACAATCCACTTCAATATGATTGGATTTTCTACAATAACCACAAATTGTCACACCACCCGCTCCACGGCGCTTCTTAGCAATTGATCTACCAGCTTTACCCTTTTTCTTTGCATGAAAGATCTTCAGTTGTGGCCTTGCAATTCCCGTCCTTTGAGCTTCCTCTGGAGTCCCCCTAGAAGTATTACCTTGTGCCATTGCTACGGTCTCCTTGGAAATCTCTTCGTATTTCCTCTTTAACTCCATGTTTTGGTGTAAGAGCTCAAGTTTCTCTGAATATTCTTGCTTCCATCGCCCTTCCCAGTACTCGGTCAGCCTCCTTTGAACCTCTATTTCATCTCGGAGAATCGAAATTTCCTGATACGGATCAACCCAATGTGTCATCTTACGGAAGTGCTGGAACTCGGATGCTAGCCTGTCGGGCAAAACAATGGGTCATAATACATTCCTAAGTACAAGTGGCACTCTCGGTCCTTGTCCAGCTATTGTTTCCCTTTTCTTCTCTTGATTCTTGGCCTCGCTTAGTTCCACGGCCATGACCACGTCCACGACTACCTCTTCCTCATATATATATATATATATATATTTTTCCTTTTCCCCAAGGTAATTCAACGCATAAATACAGTAAAGTGACAAAAGTAATCATATTCTAGCACACCAATTACACCAATGACATATACACATATAACACACCATGTATCAAGAAAACGGTTAATCAAATACACCAATACATGCCAAATTAGACAGATAATCCTATGCACAATACTCAAACCACTGTTATGTCATAGCGGTATCAAAGCAAATCAAGAGTAAAGGCGATATAGTCCCAGACCCAATTAAAATAACCCCGTCCGATCCCTCACGTCACTTTCTATGCAAACTAGATATCCAATAACCTCTTGTACTCATTTCAGTCAAACAAAGCCCATTCATGTTCCCAAAATGCAACTCTCACCTACGAACACCGCCTCAACTCTGGAGTACTCAGACACAAGAATCCGAAATAAGACAATTCACCTCTCGAGCTGGCCAGTCCCAAGAGTAAATCATCAAAAATCGAAATTCCTACCAGACGTACCTATCTATGGTCCTCACATACCACAAGAAAATTTAAAGCCTATAACATTCACAATTGAGAGCTTAGGCTCAAACGAGCACTTAATCCTTCAAACCTATCCACCACTTAGTCCATGCTCACTCCGCGCAGAGACCACGCGAAGCAGGCTCTGATACCAACTGTGACAGCCCCACCTCACCCTAAGGCGAACTAAAGGGTTCGGCGGGCCGCCTGTCCAGCTCTCGCCAGGACTAACGGTTCAGATTAGAGCGATCGAATACGTTCCGGATCATACAACGCGCATAGACAAGTCAAAATCCCAGAATAAAACAAAACGAAATCGGAGTCGGCCATGAATAGGAACCGACATGGCAAAACCCAACCAAACGTCAAGCAAATATTTACATCTCAAAAGTTAGCATATACAACCCAAAGGGCATACCAAAGTGATTCAAAAGTGGATACATGTACGGTTTGCCAAATCCAAAAGAGAAACGGACCCAAAAGTATATTTAGGGTTTAAATCAATGAGCTATACAAAAGATATGTCTAACTAGCTCAATTCGGCAACCATTTGTCAAATCCAGTCCAAAAGTATTTATTTTCCTGTAAGGAAAACAAAAAGGAACAGAAAGGGGTGAGCTTGCGCTCAATGAGGTACCAAACATATAGCAGAAAATCATGGCATTTCACATTTAACAAATCAGATACACATGCCAGATGTAAAGTAAAGTAACTAATGATTCAAATCAGAAGGATACAGGTGGCTCTCAGGAGCCAAATTTCCAGCGCAATACTTGATCCAAACCGGTTGACTCTCCGTCAACGTATATAGAACCAACGCGTCCGTAGACCTCACTTCGCACCGAATTCCGTCCACCAAACACCCCTTTACCGGGCCCGCTCACCGTATTCGAACATAAATGGTAATACTCGAGTATACCCGGAATCAAGGGTCTCAATACCCAAAATCCCCGAACAGACTACCGTGGTTCGTTATCTAATCGTCCAGGCCCTTGCCGGCCCGACTCGAATAACTTAGCCACAGGATTGAGCTCATAGGTCATAGAAATCTGAACAGATGTAGACACAGATAACAGATTCAAATTTTGCATAGTAAATTGGCATATGAACAGACAAGAGAACGAGTGTGATAAAGTACACCCTCGTCTCGAACAAATAAACAGATTGCAGAGCAGAAACCAAGTTAAACAGCAATGGAGGGGAGTGATACACTCACTGATTCAACTTCAAAAGTTTTTACTTCAGATTGGCCTTAATCGCCAAGAAACCCTAAAATAATCAAAATAAACCAATTGAAGGTTTCACATCCATAATCGAGTAAACAAAATGCACATGAGGCTCGACTACTAGTCGTATGCCTCGCCAAATAATTACAAATGCAAGGGTACAAAACATGATTTTTGGGAATAAAAAGATAACATGAAGACCTAGGTTCAACAACCCAAAAGCCCTTTCATTTCTACCAAAAGGCAAATCCAACTTAAAAGAACCAAACGGCCTAGAAAATCGGGCAGCACTTCCCCTAAATTTCTTACTTTTTCAGCCATTAAGGCTTCATTATTTCCTCAAATCAGTCCCAACATCTCACACAAAAGTCATCTCATTTCCCAAAAGCCGTTCACGAGGCTCAAAGTAGTACAAGTACAAAAGTTAGCTAGGAAATGACCGGAATGAAAGCAAGCCCTAAAACATGCAAACAAGTACAAGGAGACTCGATAACGAGTCATAAACCAATGCCAAGTATGACCCCAATAGGGTTCCATAAAAATTTACAAACATTAAAGAAAACCAGAAATTTCGGACATGCAATTAACTTTGGCCCTGAAAAAAACAGGTTTTGACTTTACTTTGCGGTAATAGCACCAAATGCACCACGATTATCGGATGAGGGTGAAAGACCCACCATTTCGAAGCTAAAAGACAGGGCTACAACATCATAGAAGGTCACTCAACCCAGTTTTGAGTGTAAACAGGTCAAAAATGCAAGATACTTCATCAACAACGTAAAACAGATTCACCAAAACGCATTCTAGCGGAAATATCATAACTCAGGCTCTACAAGTCCAAATCCAGAAATTCCAAAACCAGTTGAAATCTAAGAAACAGGGATAAATTTCATCAGAAGGCCTCAATAACCAATTCGGAAGCAATTCCAGCCAAAACAACCAATTACAGTCGCAAATCCCAATTTCGGGTAAACCAGAACAGCAATAGTAATTTCGACTTTTCTCACTCTACACTACTCCGATTGACCTGAAATTTTGTAGGCACCTCTAAAATGTCATTCCCTACAACTTTAATGTTTTGAGGTAAGGCCAATTCGGTCTCTATCTAGGACCAAAAATTTCGGACAGAATGAAGAACCAAGAACCCTAATTTTCCAGATTTCTTCCAAAACAGAAATTAATTGCAATCTTCCACTTTTTCCACCTCCTAGAGTCATTATGTGAGGACTCGCAAAAACTATTATTTTATGCCTAATTTATGGCTTAATAAATTATTTAATTGGATTTTATTTCCAAGGAATATTTTCTAGTCTTATTAGACCTAAATACATGGTAATATAACTTCGTTATATTTTTAAAATGATTCGTTTCGAAAATTAATTTCCTAGAGCGCGTTTCGTAAAAATAGTGAATAGTACTTGGAGATTTTATCCGCGTAGTAGCACAATAAGCTTGGAATATTAGAGACTTGTACTATGGTACTAAAATAGGTAATCTTAAGTATAAATATTCAAGTGATAGTTAGTAGTGCAATCGTTATAAGAATTTTTCGAAAGTTCGCGTTATAGCGGTAAAATTGACGGTACGCGTTTTCACACGCGCGACTTCATTTGAGGGACTTTAGACCTTTATTCCGGGACAATTAAGAGTGAATAATATTTATATTAACATGAGTGCATTAGAGGTTTAGTGCACTAGTGAACCAAACGCTCGAGAAATCGAGTCCAAACGCACCCTAAATTACACTATTTCAAGTTGACTTTGAGGTGCATTTTACACCACACAAAGAATCTTCCTTTGGAAGCCAATTGCATCAGCACACTCTCTCTCTCTTTACCTCACTTGGCCGAACAACAAAGAGGAGAAGAACTCTCCATTTGTTCTTCATTTTTCATCTTCAATCCATGCACCAAAATCCACCCAAATCACACCAAACTTGGAGATCTCTTAGCAAACCACTTGGAGACTACATTTAGCTAACAAAAGGCTGCATCTCACGGTTTCTTTGGAGCTTCAAGAGGGCCGAAATTTTCTGGTCTTGCACACCCAAGGAAGAGGTAATGATCAACCCACAAATTCTTGTCTTTTGGAGGTTATATAGCAAGATCAAACTCATGCATGCACTTAGTTACTTGTTTATGGTGTAAAAATGTGATTGTGGGCTCTTGGTATTCCCACACTTGAGTTGTTGTTGCTGATGTGATGATTAATGGTGATTATATTGTTGGTTTAGTGATTATAATGATGCATTAGTGATGGGTAATTAGTAGAAACTTCATTGGGTGTAAGAGGCTAGAACTTCCGATTTTGCCCCTGCTATGTTCGGCCATTTCCAGGCCAAATCTTAATGGTTTAATGGCTTGAATTGGATGTTTATAGGATGTATTAGATGTGTGAAAAATTTCATTGGAAAATATTGAGGTTTAATGGAGCAAATGAATTTTTTTCCGAAACCAGCAAATCTGGAAATCTGTCCCGTAATGCACTGTCCAGCGTTGGTATTTTGGCTATAACTCTGTCCTCGGATGTCGAAATCATGTGCCGTCGGTGGCGTTTGAAACTAGACATTCCTAGCTTTAATTTGGTATAAAATGCACGTTCTGATTCTCTGTGAGCAAGCCGAACCAAATGTTTTAAGTTCGCTGTCCTGTTGCTCTGCTCCTCTGGAATGAAGTGTACAGGCAGCAACTTGATGCCCGAATTTGAACCAGATGGGTGCCGAATTTGGGAATGACTTCTTCTGTGATATTTTAGTACTATGAATGTATTTTCCAACGGCGTAAGCCATGCTCAATTTCGAGCTATATTGACTGAGTTGTGACTGAAACAAGTGGACTGCTCTGTTTCGGAAAACCCTAACGTTTGGACTGGTTTGGAACCAAATCTTGTAGTGAACTTGTTAGTTGATGTTTTTGATATTAAACACTTACCAAAGATATTATGGGTGTATCTTAGACCCTCATTTTACAAATGAACCATGGTTGGATAACCTTCTTGGTTGAACGATTGGAAATTTGGGAAATGAAAGTCAAAGGCAGAATGCCTTAGGAATTTTCTTGAACTTCGGTTGGCTCATTAACTACCTTGCCGAAGGTATTTTTCCCCGAAATTCGATAGAGAGATACTTTCCATATAGTATTGAAACACTGCCAATTTTGGTGCCAATTCAAGTTCGTTTCGATACCTAATTAAAATTCTAAAGTTGGGGGTTCAAATCTGGAAATTCTTCTCCAGTCTTGAATTTGCTCAACTTCGGGCTACCGTATCTCGGTGCTCGAAACTCCGATTCTTGATCCGTTTGTTTTGTCATACACTTCACTTGCAACACTAATTGAGCTGAAAATTTCAGAGGCCGGTTTGCAACGTACGAATCGTGCCGAATTTTCAAAGTTGGCCAAAAACCAACTTCATTCTGCCATGAAAACCGACCCTGTGCCTTCACGCTCATTTTTGACCACTTTTCACTTCGATTCATGGAAAAGTGTCTTCTAGGAACTTATAGTACTCTCTAAGAGGTTTCCAACGGTATAAAGTTTTCCAATTCTCGACTTATACCGAGCGAGTTACGATTTTTCAAAGATTTATCATAAAACTGGAAAATTTTCCAATTCCAAGAAAATAGAGTTTTTCAAAAAACTCTTTATTCTTTTTATATTCTTAAACGTTTTGCTTACGATTTTCATGATAAAAACTCAAATAAAATTATACCTAATAAACGGCAAGTTGAACCTCGATTTACGTGTAATTGAGGTTCCTTTTTGCAAAATAATTCTTAGATTGTACTAGTGTACAATCTTTCTTGATAAGTGGGTTAATTGTGTGGTTATCCACTATTAATTTGCCAGGCGCACAAGGAGACCTTCAAGAGGATCTCACCGTGGACACTTGAACTTCCGGAAAATAATTCTTGTTGAATTGCTCGGTGAGTGTCAAGTGTGTGAATTTTGATACTTGTTTAATTGTGGTATTTGTTGAAAGTTTTAAAAATAAGGGCGGGTGTGTACTTTATCGCACTCGTTCTAATTTCAAATGAATGAATGGAATGTCTTGAATGAATGAATGAAATGCAATGTTATGTCATGAATGCTTGTGTCGTTGGAGTGAACCTCCTCGACTTTCAAAAATATGGGGGACGCCCAAACTCATAGGCCGACCTTGAACTCGAGCCGGCAATGGGCTTGGTCGGGAACTTGGGCGAGCCATGAGATTATAAGCTCGACCTAATAAGAGGTCTTGCTTGGCATACTTGTAGAGTATCGCCCAATAATAGACTTGTGGGCCCTTGAGGTGTACGGTGGACGGAGGAAAGTAAGTGGTGATCTACGGAAATGGAAATACCGACCCGGTTGACAGGAGGGTCAATGCGGGAAGGTATACGAATGGCAACGGCAGATCGAGTGGAACTTAGCTCCTGAGAGCTACTATATCCTTGAATTGTTTCTGATTACTTTTCTTGTTTGAATAATTGATTGTTAAAAAGACATGGTTTTATTTATTAAATTTGGGTTTGTTATTTGACTAAGTGCTTGCATGTGTGTTCTTGGCCTCACGAGCGTTAGCTCACCCTATAGTTTTGTTTTCCTTAACAGGACCGACTCTTGGAGAAACCATCCGTTGAATTTTTGTTAAGACTCCTGTTATATATTTTGACTAGGCCCTGGTTTGGGTTGTACTTTTGGAAATTGTAAACTTGAAAAGTTTGGGCCCTGATGTGTATTTTGAATTTAAGTCGTTTCATGATTACCCGATGTACTAGTTATAAATTAAGTGACTTATTAAGCTTGAACGCTTCCGCATTATTGTGTTCATGTTTCTCTCATCGAAGTGATTAGTTTGATTTTAAATTGAATGGATTTGCTTGAGTCCTGGCGTGAGCTGGGCAGGCGTCCGCGGATACCCTTTGGTCCGCCTTAGGGAGATGTGGGGCGTCACAGTTGGTATCAGAGCCCTAGGTTAGAGGTCTATATGGGAGACATATTGGATACTCTACCTTTAAGACTCGATATAGGATGACTTAATCCTACCCTAAGTGATACTTGAGGCGAGCTAGCAACTAAGTTAGTCCTACCTCAAGTGACGATTGGGATGAACCAACGATTAAGTTAGGCATGCATTGCAGGATATTGGAATTAGGTAGTGATTTAAGTTTCTAACCCGAAAGGTATTATTATTGTTATTATTTTGCAGGAATGGCTGATGGAAACGGAGCCCCGGAAGCTAATGGGAATGGCCATGCGAATGGTCATTACGTGCCCCTTAGGACTATCTACTATCGACCTATAGCAGGAGAAGCTCGTGTACGCTACTCACCGCATGATAGATACCCTCGATGTGCGTGTAGGTTGACTTTCGCCTACCCGGACTATGTGGTGCTTGCTTTGGACGACGAGCGTCGTCAGTTGGTGGATGCCAACCTTGGTTTACAGGCTGAGGTAGATGAGCTTAGGCAGATGGTTGGCGCTCAGGGTGAGCGAATTGCTGAGCTTGAGGAGGTGCTAGAGGGTGAGGTAGCCACGTCTGCAGTGGTTAACCAGGAGCTTCGGGATACTAGGGCTCGACTCACTAGGTTAGCACGAGATGTCCGTACTCGGGCTTTCGAGATGCTGGTTGATGCTACTAGTCTGGTTGAGGACGCTACTGCAGTGATTCCTGAGGATGAGGAGGAGGATCCGGAGGAGGATCCCGAGGAGGAGGTTCCTCCTGGTAGCCCTGCTATGGACTAGGATCTTGGTCATTGACCTCTTTTGACTTTTGACTGGTACAGTTAGGACTAGTTAGGGTGACGCGAGTGCCGAGGCCATTGTATTTTGCATGCTTGTGTGGCCTATTTTTGGGCACTTGTTCTTACTTTAGTCTTCTGTGACTAAAAGTATATTTTGAGCACCTGTGTGCTATATTTTGTGAATTGTCCCTAACTTGCTAATTGTACAAACTTGACATGCTTATGAATGTAAATTATTGTTAATTTCAATGCTTTCTTGGTTAGTTCTAAATTCGATAAAATTCTTGTTTTCTGCTTAAATTAATTTATTTCTTGCACTAGGCACGTCTAGACTAATGGAAGGATTAAGGAGTGGTCGAGGCCGTGGGCGAGCGTCTAGACGGGCCCAACCTCAGGGGGATGACCAGGGTTCGGCAACTGGACCGACCCAGGGACAGGAAAACGTTGAGGGTAACCAAGTGGCTACTGCCATCAATAGGATGACTGATATCCTAGAACGTCTAGCGGAGAGACAGGGTCCTGGACCATTTAACCAACCTGGGGGCCAGGATAGGGGAGAGGATAGAGCCCTGGAAAGATTCCTAAAGTTTAACCCGCCTAAGTTTATGGGTGAACCTGACCCCGAAGTAGCGGAGAATTGGTTAGAAAGGATGACCAACATATTCGCCGCTCTAGACTATACTGAGGATAGGCGCGTGAACTTTGCTGCCTTTCAATTTGAGGGAGTAGCCCGTGCTTGGTGGGATCTGATAAAAGGAAAATGGGAAAGAGCTCAAACCCCTTGGACCTGGGAAAATTTCACAAGGGAGTTTAATGAAAAGTTTCTTCCGCCCTTGATCCAAGAGAAAAGGGAGGACGAATTTATTAAGTTGAAACAAGGAACCCTTACTGTCGCAGAATATGAAGGGAAGTTCACTAAGCTTTCCAAATATGCTCCTGAGCTAGTAACCGATGAACGGAGAAGGATTAGAAGGTTCATACAGGGACTTAATGTGGAACTTCAGGAGGGCCTGGCTGCAGCCCAAATCTCTACTTTTACTGAGGCTTTAGAGAAAGCGCAAAGGGTTGAGAATGCAAGGTCTCAAGTGAGGGATTTCCACAATAGGAAAAGGAATTTCCCTAGTCGCACTACTGGGCAGACCAGTAAGTTTATACACCCTTCTAAAAAGGGAAGAGGGGAAGGGGGAACGAGAACTGCTGGAGCTTCTAGGGGAGCTCTATCTAGGGGAGGTCGTAGCGGGACGACTCAAGCTAGGGGAGCACCATCTGTTGGATCGACTGTGACCCCTCAAGTTACTTGTGGGTATTGTGGTAAACCCAACCACTCTGAGAATGACTGCTGGAGAAAGTTGGGAAAATGCTTACTGTGTGGGAGCACTGAGCATCAGATTGCAAGTTGTCCGAAATCGTCAAAGACAGGGGGAAGCCTGCAGAGACCTGAAAAATCAACCTCTAAGCAGACCAGTGCCGGAGGGAGTCGACCGAAAGTACCGGCTAGGGTCTACGCATTGGACTATCCACAAGCTCCAGAGGCGACCGAAGTGGTCGAAGGTACCATTCCAATCTTTCACCGCCTAGCTAGGGTTTTAATTGATCCGGGTGCAACGCACTCTTTTGTAAACCCTGATTTCATGAGTGGAATAGACTTGAAGCCAATTAAGTTACCATATGACTTGGAGGTTAAAACACCCACTGGGGACAAAAGTCTAATTGCTAATATGGTGTATAAGAATAGTGAAATTTGCGTGAGGGAAAGAAAATTGCTGGCCGATTTGATAGGCTTAGCGATTAAAGGATATGATGTGATCCTAGGGATGGATTGGTTAGCCCGTTATAATGCTCAACTAAATTGTAGGACGAAAATTGTAGAATTGTGTATTCCAGGGGAAGCAACCTTGAAATTGGATGTGAGGGGTAAGTTAGCCTCGTCTGCACTTATTTCGGGAATCCGGGCTAGAAAGTTGTTAAGTAAAGGAGCTCAAGGGTATTTAGCTTTTCTTATTAATACTCCTAGCGATAAGGTGAATCTGGAGGACACACCGGTAGTAAAAGAATTTTCTGACGTTTTTCCTGAAGAATTGGAGTCTCTACCCCCGGAACGGGAAATAGCTTTTAAAATTGATTTAACCCCGGGAACAGCACCTATATCAAGGACACCATACAGGATGGCTCCAGCTGAGTTGAAGGAGTTGAAGTTACAATTACAGGATTTGTTGGAACGAGGTTTTATACGAGAGAGTGATTCTCCGTGGGGAGCCCCAGTTTTGTTTGTAAAGAAGAAAGATGGGAGTTTGAGGTTATGTATAGATTATCGAGGTTTAAATGATGTTACGATTAAGAATAAATACCCACTACCCCACATCGATGAACTGTTTGATCAATTGCAAGGGGCGGTGGTGTTTTCAAAGTTGGATCTAAGGCAAGGTTACTATCAATTGAGGATTTTGGAGAAGGACATACCTAAGACTGCTTTCAACTCGAGGTATGGGCACTTCGAGTTTGCAGTGATGCCTTTTGGGTTAACCAATGCACCTGCCGCTTTTATGGATTTAATGCATAGGGTTTTTAAGCCTTACTTGGATCAATTTGTGGTGATTTTCATTGATGACATTTTGGTGTATTCTAAGAATGTGAAAGATCATGAGAAACATTTGAGAATTGTTTTACAAATCTTGAGGGAACATCAGTTATATGCTAAGTTTAGCAAGTGTGAATTCTGGCTGAAGGAAGTGACTTTCCTAGGGCATATAATTTCTAAGGATGGGATTAAAGTGGATCCAGCTAAAGTGGAAGCTGTTTCGAAATGGAAACGACCGGAAAACCCAACGGAAGTTCGGAGTTTTATAGGATTGGCGGGGTATTACCGGAGATTCATCCAGGATTTTTCGAAAATCGCTGGACCTATGACTGAGTTGACCAAGAAAAATAGAAAGTTTATTTGGAATTCTAAGTGTGAAGGAAGTTTTCAGGAGTTGAAAAGACGGTTGACAAGAGCGCCTGTTCTAGCTCTACCAAATGGACATGATAGTTTTGTGGTTTACACCGATGCATCTAAGGAAGGTTTGGGATGTGTTTTGATGCAAAATGATAAAGTGATAGCTTATGCCTCCAGAAAGTTGAAACCGCATGAAGGAAATTATCCGACCCATGATTTGGAGTTAGCGGCTGTGGTCTTTGCTTTGAAGAAATGGAGACACTATTTATACGGAGTGACATTTGAGGTTTTTACAGATCACAAAAGCCTTAAGTACTTATTTTCTCAGAAGGAACTGAATTTGAGGCAACGTAGATGGATGGAATTTCTGGAAGATTATGACTGCATTATTAAGTACCATCCTGGGAAGGCCAATGTAGTGGCCGATGCTTTGAGCCGTCAGGTACAGATGGCTGGATTGATGGTTAAGGAATTTCGATTGTTGGAGGAAGTTAGCTATTGGAATCCTCGATTGGAACCAAGGAAAGTACTTTTGGGGAATATTGTGATAACCTCCACTTTATTGGGACGTATTAAGGAATCTCAGGAAAAGGACCCTGAAATGCAAAAGTTGGTGGAGAAAGTCAAGATGGGAGACCAGACCGATTTCACTTTGGGATCAGATGGAATATTGAGATTTCGAAATCGGGTGGTTATGCCAAAGGATGAAGGACTTAGAAAAGAAGTTTTGGAAGAGGCACACCGATCAAAGTTTACAGTACATCCAGGAGGGAACAAAATGTACCAAGACTTGAAAGGTCTATATTGGTGGAAAAATATGAAGAAGGAAATTGCCCAATTTGTCCAGACATGCTTGGTTTGTCAACAGGTTAAAGCCGAACATCAGAAACCATCTGGGCTTTTGCAACCTCTAGAAATACCTGAGTGGAAATGGGAAAATATTACCATGGATTTTGTATCAGGCTTACCAAGGACACAGAAAGGCCATGATGCCATTTGGGTAATAGTAGATAGATTGACTAAATCGGCTCATTTTCTGCCAATTAATATGAAATATCCATTGGAGAAGTTGGCCAAATTGTACTTGGATGAGATTATCAGACTACATGGTATACCTGTGAGTATTGTGTCAGATAGGGATCCAAGATTTGTTTCGAGGTTTTGGCAAAAGATGCAAGAAGTGTTGGGGACTAAGTTGAACTTTAGTACCACCTATCATCCCCAGACTGATGGACAATCTGAAAGAACAATTCAAACTCTTGAGGACATGTTGAGGACTTGTGTACTGGACTTTGGAGAGAATTGGAGTAAGTTTTTGACTTTAGTGGAATTTGCCTATAACAATAGTTTCCACTCTTCTATTCAAATGGCTCCATACGAAGCACTTTATGGTCGGAAGTGTAGATCCCCAATTTGTTGGGATGAAGTAGGTGAACGGAAAATCTTAGACACGACTACTGTATCTTGGATTGAGGAGGCTAATGAGAAGGTGAAATTGGTACGGCAAAGAATTCAAACCGCTCAGAGTAGACAAAAGAGTTATGCCGACAATCGGAGGAAGGATTTGGAGTTCACTGTTGGAGATATGGTATTTCTCAAGATTATGCCTTTAAAAGCAAGTTTGATGTCCGGAAAAGGGAAGAAACTACAACCAAGGTTTGTAGGGCCTTATAAGATTATTCAGCGAGTTGGGAATGTAGCCTATAAGCTGGAATTACCACCGAGTTTATCTCGTATTCATAACGTGTTTCATGTGTCCATGCTTAAGAAGTATCATCCAGACCCCTCTCATGTTTTACAATCGGAGAATATTGAGATTGATGAAACCCTAACCTATGAGGAGAGACCGGTAAAACTTCTGGATCGAAAGGTGAAGGAATTGAGGAACAAGCAGATACCACTAGTGAAAGTTCTATGGAAGAACCATGGAGTCGAGGAAGCAACATGGGAAGTTGAAGAGACAATCAAGGAGAAGTATCCAGACTTATTCATCGACCAAGGTAAATTTCGAGGACGAAATTTTCTTAAGGGGGAGAGGATGTGAGGACTCGCAAAAACTATTATTTTATGCCTAATTCATGGCTTAATAAATTATTTAATTGGATTTTATTTCCAAGGAATATTTTCTAGTCTTATTAGACCTAAATACATGGTAATATAACTTCGTTATATTTTTAAAATGATTCGTTTCGAAAATTAATTTCCTAGAGCGCGTTTCGTAAAAATAGTGAATAGTACTTGGAGATTTTATCCGCGTAGTAGCACAATAAGCTTGGAATATTAGAGACTTGTACTATGGTACTAAAATAGGTAATCTTAAGTATAAATATTCAAGTGATAGTTAGTAGTGCAATCGTTATAAGAATTTTTCGAAAGTTCGCGTTATAGCGGTAAAATTGACGGTACGCGTTTTCACACGCGCGACTTCATTTGAGGGACTTTAGACCTTTATTCCGGGACAATTAAGAGTGGATAATATTTATATTAACATGAGTGCATTAGAGGTTTAGTGCACTAGTGAACCAAACGCTCGAGAAATCGA
>NW_020861679.1:0-20025 GCF_003713205.1 Coffea eugenioides
CAAAACTTAGCGAGCACAGATTAATTATTGAACCTAGGGCCAAGACCACTTTAAACTTCGGTTGTTACTTTGCAAAGTATACTCGTTTTCTTTCCATTGTTGCACACCATAGCCCTCTCGATCCACGCAAACTCCACAATGTTTTTCATTTAAATTGCAATTGAAGTTATTTCCATGTAATTTCCCACTGATGCTAATTGGTTAGGGCAACACACATGCCACATGCCGTGTCTTTCTCTTGAATGTCCCTTCTTAGGAAGCAAGGCAAAATTTTGCTCTTGATGGATTTTTTTTTGTTTTTTTTTTTCAAGTTGCAGCTGACATTGACACTTCTTACTGGAGCAAATTGACGTCCCAATTGTGTCCACAATTTTAGGACCGTAGCTCTTGGACTTCAAAACGCTAAGGTAATTCACATACTTTATGGCATTTATTTCTTGTCAATGCCATTTTTTCCCTTTTTTTTTTCCACGAAGGGAGGATCCCTCGTTACAACATACACGGTGGACACTCAATTTGAAGAAGGTGCAACCGCCAATTCCCACGAGAGCCATATTATGGCTTGAAGAGTACATGAAGAAGGTGCAACCAAGAAATTTGAAGATGGCGCAACCGCAAACTCCCACGAGAGCCATGTTATGGCTTGAGGAGTACATGAAGAAGGTGAAACCAAGAAATTTGAAGATGGCGCAACCGCAAACTCCCACGAGAGCCATATTATGGCTTGAGGAGTACATGAAGAAGGTGCAACCAAGAAATTTGAAGAAGGTGCAACCGCAAACTCCCACGAGAGCCATATTATGGCTTGAGGAGTACCAAGGAGATGGCGCAACCAAAATTTGAAGATGGCGCAACCGCAAACTCCCACGAGAGCCATATTATGGCTTGAGGAGTACCAAGGAGATGGCGCAACCAAAATTTGAAGATGGCGCAACCGCAAACTCCCACGAGAGCCATATTATGGCTTGAGGAGTACCAAGGAGATGCAATTACCCACTTCAATAAAACTCACCCAAAATTCAAGAAGTCTTTTACTACTTTCAACCCTGCTATTTTAACCAAACTTTCTTTTTCCTTCCTTTTGCTGCAGGTTAGTCTTGATGCAATGGTGGTGTTCAAGGAAGTCGCTTTTTCAAACGAAAAGTATCTCCTTATCACTGACAGCGATGGTGACTCCGGTGACAAAGGAACGAAATTATTAGTGCATCCCCCTATACAAGGAAGTTACTCAGGTAAGTGGCCTTTTCACCAGTACCCAGAGTTAAAGGATTGGTCACTCGAACTTCCTCAAGATGATGGCACGAAGGTTCACTCCTTGAAATCCCTTATTCATGATAAGGAGCCAAGGACAACTCCTTTTCAGACCCTTGGCAGGCGGATCATAGATGGAGATGCACATTGGGGTCCTTCCTTGAGACTCAGTGGTGCATTCAGTTACATCGAGAATTATTGGGAGTGGTTGGAGGATATTCTCGGCAGGAACAAACAAGAACTCCGTGAAAATTGCTTGTTTGATGCCTTATATGCTTCGCTTTTCACATATGATAGGAACCTCCATGTACTTAGAGCATTCTGCGAGGCGTGGTGTCCGGACACTAATACCTTGCATACATCTGTTGGAGAACTGTCTCTTTCACTTTGGGACTTGCACAAGTTGGGGGGACTTCCAATCATCGGGGGTATCTATGAAGAGGTAATCCCATGCGCGGAGGAGCTAACTGGGGTTAATGAAAAGAAATTAAGGCATATTCCACAAAGTTGTGAGTATCTGTTCGCAGCCTTACATCATCTCCAACGTGGGGAATCCAACAAAGCTGGAGTTTCTGCTGACCAGTGGATTAATTTCTGGTTTAAAGGCAAAACCAGGTACTCAAAGCCAAAGCAGAGAAGGATAAAGAGGGCATCTCGTGCTCAAGCAACCCAAAATCCGGATGGCGAAATTGGACAACCGCGCAAATTTTCAAGTCAAGACAATGGTGTATTTAATACCATCGGAGTTAAACTTCACTTGCGAGAAGAGAGTTATCTTGCAGCATTTATATCTTGCTGGCTCTGTGTCTTTGTTTTACCAGATGAGGACCCCCACTATATTAGACCATCTACTTTCAAAATGGCTAGTATGATGGCTGCCGGTCGTAAGACTTGCCTTGCTGTTCCTGTCCTGCTAAGCATATACCGTGGGCTTGATAAAATTTCAAACTCAGCTACCCCAGGATGTGCACGTGCGGCCTTTCCGGTGCACTACGTATATGCTTGGTTAGCGAGTTATTTCTCTACCCATTATTCGACTCCAAATACCATGCCTGGACCTACCATGACCAACTATTCTGGAGAGGGTGGCGCACGATACTTTGATGAAAATAGTGCTTGCGACCTCATTCATCAGGGAGATAAAGTAACTTGGGGAATCACTTCTCTTGTGAAGAATCGCAATGAACTCTTTATTGACGATGGCAAACTAGCAAATCTCGAACTAAGTTATTTTGTAAGCGCCTGCTCAAATTACTTAGTTTTGCATGCTGAAGGGGATTTCCTTGTTGAGCCATATAGTCCATATAGATTCGCGCGACAATTCGGGTTTTATCAAGTTCCTCCACAGGAACTCGGGGCAGATGTGCGTTCCACAAATTATGACTTGAGTCGAATACTCTGGCGCACTGCTATTCGCAGTAAAACAGAGTCAAAGATACTTTTTCCTAGCTATCCCTTGAATGCTAGCAAGCACACATCTTCAGGCTTTCAAACATGGTGGTCTACGGTACATGATGATTACCTCCTCAAAGGGCGTGATACTTTGATTAAGAGTATCCAATCAAGTGGGGAGCAGAAGAGGTCAAAAGGGAAGGAACTTGCAAACCTGAACAATCTCTCCAAAGTTGATAACAGTCTTGAGATGAAGCAAAAGACTGTGAGAAACGAGAAGGAAATTTTGAAGAGTTCAAACAACAAGGTTGCTACCCTTGAGGACCTTACCCCTAATGAACAATTTTCGAAGGGTACTTCATTTCGTCTTCCCTCAAAAATTGTGAAAGCCATTGATCAGGATTCTTGCAATTCACATGAGAAGAAGAGGAGCGAGCCTTTTGATGAGGAGGATGAGCAATCCACTAGCACGGACCAACATTGGAAGCGCAAGAAGTCCAAGGTAATGACTTTCCCTTTGGATGATATTGGTTTAGACCCTAAAGAACTCTTTAAAGACATTCCGGATATATCTGTGCCTGGTATAAGCCGTGCCAATATTGTAAGGACCTTCCTTGCCTTCTTTAATTTAGCATTTGAAATTTGCTTGTTAATTTCATATTCATGATTTGTCTCATAACATTTTTCCTACAGTTGGATGATCAAGACTTGATCTTCATTGATGATGGAGAACCAAGCCAAGCATCAGTTGAAGGACCTACTGCATTTGAACTTTTGGCCAAACAAGTGGTCAGTTCGACCCAACAAAAGGGTGCTAGTGAGAATTCCAAAGAGGCAGTAGAGGATGGAAACGTGATTCAGCAAATCACACCACAGAAGGCGGAACATATGACTCCATCGGCCAAAAAGAAACTCAAAGTTTTCGATCCACCATCGTGGCCAAGGGTACCTCAAGTGTCTGAATTTTGCCCCCAAAGTGTGATCTCAACATGCCGTCGAGACTATATCCAAATGTTGTGGAATAACTTGAGGGTGATGATATCTCAAACAGCCTTGGAACGCATGCCTGCTCTTGAAATGAAAGCAAGCGAAATCATGGAGGAAATGCAAAGCTTCAATGCCACAGATATCTCAAATTTACAAGGCCTTTTAAAGGCTTTCTTTGCAAATGCAGCTCGTTACGTCGCAGTGAAATCTTCTCTTGCAAATAAAATTTCAGTTGAATCATTTAATGAGTTGCTTTCTACGGCCACCCAACATCTTAAAGATGCTCAGAGTAAGGAGAAACAACAAGCAGAAAAGATCTCAACGCACATGTTGAAACTTAAGGAGATTGATCGTGAGGAAGTAGAGCTGAGGAAGCGACTTGAGCTCTTGGATACTCACAGGAAGGAGACACTTGCATGGCTACGAGAAGAGTAAGATGAACTTACCCGAGTGCAAGGTGTGATGGTCGACTTACAAAATGAAATTCGAAAGATCGAGAATTCCCCGCCCCTACTTGCTGAGGAGAGTCAAACATTGGACAAGATGCAAGCATTACTTGAAAGCAACCGAAAGGAGCTGTCGTCATTTGAATTCTAGGAATAGTTGCAATCTTTTACATTGTTTCAAATTTCATCTTTTGTTACCTGCTCAAAGCGTGTAGCTATGAGCACAAACATTTCATAATGAAACTTGATCTCTTTTTCCCACATTCTTGCAGACATCCCCGTTTTTTTCTTATTCTTTCAATAGCCACCATTTTAAGCTATTAACTGCAATACAAACAATTCCATCTTTGCATAATTTTGATCACACTTGAAAAGGTAATTATCCAAATAATTTAGTAATCTGAATAATACACTTTCAAGTATATGTCACAAAATAATTCGAACTGTCTTAAAGAGAACAGCTCTTTTTTTTTTTAACAAAAGAATCATCCGGACAAAGGATTTAGTTTTATATGATTGTAACTGAACTTAGAAGTTGCCCTCTAAGCTGCCTACGTATCCCAACAGGGAATCAAGTCACACGTAGTTCCTACCATTCACAGTTTAAACTCTTGCGGGTCAGGAGTATCCTTTTGTTTACCACCTTAGATTTGGTGGAGTGTTTCAGCAGTTTAACCACGTGCTACACTATTGGTGGTTGTTGTCCACAGTTTTAGCTCATGCGGGTTTGGAGCAACATGCAGTTTAGACTCATGCGTCATGGAGTACTTCATTTTTTTTATGGCATGTATAACTTTATGAATTTTTCCATTTATAGGACCAACTTTTACGCCATCTTTGTCCACCAGTTTGTACGCGCCATTCGTGTAGACTTCTCGAACAACGTATGGCCCATCCCATTTAGAGACGAATTTGTCTTTAATGCGATGAGTCATAACTATTGGCTTCGAACGGCAAGTACCATGTCCCCGACTTGAAAGGAGCGACGCCGAACTTTCTTATTAAAAGCTCTAGAGAGACGGGTTTGATAGCATTCCAGATTTTGTTGGGCCTCTAATCTCTTTTCATCTAAAGCTTCCAATTCTTCAGGCGCAGTCGAACATTTTCTTCCTCCGTGAGCCCTTCTTGGATAGCAATTCTCAAAGAAGGAATTTGTTGCTCAAGGGGCAGGACAGCTTCTACACTATAGACTAAGGCATATGGTGTGGCCTGCGTTGGAGTTTGATATGTGGTGCGATAAGCCCAAAGAGTTTCGCCTATCCTTTCGTGCCAATTTGATAGGTTGCATTTTAGTGGGTATTTTGGGCATTATTGCACAACTAATTGATTAAATATTTTCACTATTTGGGTGGATTCTACTGATATTTCGCTTTGATGCTAATTGCAGGATTGGATGCTGTAAAGTGCTTAAAATCAGAATTTAGAGGATTTGTCGTACGTGGGGCCCGCTTGAGAAGCTGAAGGCATTTAATTGTAATAGATTTTTACTTTATTTATATATTTTATTTGTGGGAGGTTTAGGTTTTCTTTTTTGTGGGCCAATGAGTATTCCCTTTTGACATTGGGCTTCATCGGTTGGCTTTTAAAATGACACATGAGAGCCGCAGCTTTGGGGGGGGTAGCAAGGAACAGAAACAAGTTTTGCTTCTTGGCTTGTGTATTATTTTCTTCCTTTGATGATGGTTGACTTGGGACCTACCAACTGTTTGTGAATTGGTCTTTGACCAAAATCAACGAATTGAAGGATTTCCTCTCGTATGTCTCTTGAGCAATAGAAAGAAAGAAAACAAAGTGCAGCCGCCATTGTTGACTTGGTGGGTTCCCTCTTTACTCGATTGTGACAATAAAATTGGGGAGTCCATCTAACGTATGCTTTAGAGGAGAATTGGCAGCAATAGAAAAGCTTTCTTGCGTTTTCCTCTGGGCTGACCGAAGCGAAGGAAAAGTGCTCTGCAAAACTCCCCCAAACTCCACGCGCCGCGCCCTTCCATTAATGGAGGGCTAATTCTCTAATTCTAGTCAAGGGACAGCTGATGAATTGGTTCAATTAATGCTGTGAGATCTAAACCGCTTTTAATTATTTCCTCCGTTTATTGGTATTCATATGTTCTTTGCTTTTAACTGTTATAGCTCTTGTGTATGATTGATGAGTGCGCAATAATTAATTATTCATATAGGCTATTTTGCTAAATAGAGGTAATTGAATCCGTAATTGTTCGTTACCTCTATCCCAGTAGCAACTGGTATAATTGGGTTTATGTCAGGGGAATATATGATCTAGTTTAAATAAACCCTCGTAGCGTGTTTATTGGTTAGGATTGGGCCTTTCTAATTATTAATGCAATCTGGAAATTGAATCCTACGGTCGTACCTAGGGTTGTTTTTGGGTTAGAGAAATAGCTAACGGTCGTACCTTGGCTATCGATAAATTAAGGAAGGGTTGGTTGTTTAGCGCGTGCGAGACAACTAGAACCAATCTATTAGTAAATGTTGGAATTACCTTTGAATCAATGATCAGTGCATGAACCAGTTCTGAAGTATACCCTTGGCTAGAGTTTCTCTCATTTATTTCTTCTAATTAATTATTTTCTGCATTTAATTTGTTTAGTTGGCATTTGATACCAAAACCCCCCATTATTCTTGATTTGGAAAGAAACAAATATCTCTCCAGTCCCTGAGGAGACGACCCTGCTTACCACTGTCTACTAGTTAGGGAATTCAGTTAAATAATTAATTCAGGTATATCGGATTAAGCAAACTCTTCGGGAACAGGGTGAATCAAGTAACCCATTGCACACCTAGAGTCCCTGCTCCAGTACTCGAATTGATTACTAGCTGTTTCAGGTGGTAGTTAGGATTTATTTATTATTATTGCACAGGTTCGGCACTTGTCAATTTTTGGTGCCGTTGCCGGGGACTGGCGTCTGAATTATTTGTTTCTTTTTGAATTCAGTTTTTATTTTGTTTTATTTTATTTTTCTTTTTCTTGGTACTTTTGCTAGTTTATGCCCCGTTCTTCTCGCACAGGTGACTTGGTATACGATCCTGAGGTTGAGAAGGCAGCACGTAGGCGAAGGCAAGAGACCAAGAGACAAAAAGAAGGGTACTCATTTTCTGAAAACGAGTCAATAGAAGACGAATTGAGCATGGCCAACACCCAGACATTACGGGAGCTGGCTACCCCAGAACTGACTCATCAGCCCTTGTGCATCACGTTCCCAACTCTGGCTGAGAATACCTCATTCGAGTTGAAATCGGGGTTGATTCAACTCCTACCTTCGTTCCATGGCCTTTCTGGTGAGGAACCCCACAAACATATCAAGGAATTCGAAGTGGTTTGCTCTAGCATGAAACCCCCTGCGGTCACCGAAGAGCAAATACGACTCAGGGCTTTCCCTTTCTCTCTCAAGGATGCAGCGAAGGATTGGCTATACTACCTACCTGCAGGTAGTATCACCACGTGGGCACAGTTGAAAAAGAAATTTCTGGAAAAATTTTTTCCCGCATCCCGGGTTGCGAGTCTGAGAAAGGAAATATGCAGTATCAAGCAGTACTCCGGGGAATCATTGTACGATTATTGGGAAAGGTTCAACAAGTTGTGCAAGGGATGCCCACAGCATCAGATTAGCGAACAACTGTTGATCCAGTACTTCTATGAGGGGCTCCAGTCAACTGACAGGGGTATTATTGACGCTGCGAGTGGAGGAGCCCTGGCGAACAAAACACCGAGGGAAGCATGGGACCTTATTGAAGCCATGGCAGAAAACTCTCAGCAGTTCAGCTTCCGTGAGAACACTCCTACCCGTAGAGTCAATGAAGCAGAGACGTCATCCATCCAGCAGCAACTCTCAGAGTTGACGTCTGCTGTCAGGCAATTGGCCATGAGAGACACACCGCGAGCAAAGGTGTGTGGAATCTGCACTAGCATGGACCACTGCACGGATTCGTGCCCCATTCTGCAAGAGGACGGGGCGGAACAGGTAAACATGGCCGGAGGCGTGCCCGCGCCCCGCAGGCAATATGACCCGTATTCCAACACATACAACCCCGGTTGGAGAGACCACCCCAATCTCAGTTACGGGAACAGGCAGCAAGGGTCATTCCCGAATCGTCCACCAGGATTCCACCAGCCTTGGCAACCAAAATCTCAACCCTCATCCTCCAATACAGGAAGCTCCTTGGAGGACCTAGTCAAGAACCTGGCCACGACTACTACCAACCTGGCCACGACTACTACACAGCTTCAACAGGAGATCAGATCCTTGGCCGCGAAAACCGAGCAGCTCCAGCAGGACTCCAAAGCTGACAAGAAGGACCAAGATGTTCGAATAAGTCAACTGGCAACTGCCATCAACCGTTTGGAATCTCACGTTTATGGGAAACTGCCATCGCAACCCGAGGTAAATCCCAGGAATGTAAGTGCCATGACACTGAGGAGTGGTAAGGAGTTGGAAGGGGCTAAAGTGAAAAATTCGAAAAGCAAAAGCGAGGAGGAGATAGAAAGGGAAATTGAGAAGGAAGGACGCATTCGTGAGGATCCTAAGGTAACCTCCACCTCTCCCCTCACTATTAGCTCTAACTTACCCCCTTTTCCGTGCAGGTTGGAAAAGACAAAAAAGGTAGAGAGGGAAAAAGAGCTCTTGGATGTGTTTCGGAAAGTGGAGATCAACATTCCCCTGTTGGATGCAATCAAACAGATACCAAAGTATGCTAAATTTTTGAAGGACTTGTGCACCCACAAGAGGAAGTTAAGGGGAGATGAACGAGTGGCGGTGGGAGAAAACGTGTCAGCTATACTCCAGAGAAAACTCCCCCCAAAATGTGGAGACCCAGGTATGTTCACCATTCCCTGCAAGATAGGAGGTACTCCAATTAGGAAAGCAATGTTGGATTTGGGGGCGTCAATTAATGTTATGCCTAAGACAATTTATACTTCTCTAAATCTTGGCCCGTTAAAAGGCACAGGCATTATAATCCAACTTGCAGACCGTACCAATGCTTACCCAGAGGGGTTAGTTGAAGATGTTTTGGTACAGGTCAATGAGTTAGTTTTTCCTGCAGATTTCTATGTCCTAGACATGGGGGATGAAAGGGCACTAAATCCATCTCCTATTTTATTAGGTAGGCCATTTTTAAGCACTGCTAGGACGAAAATAGATGTAAATGAGGGTACCTTGTCGATGGAGTTTGATGGAGAAATTGTAAATTTTAATATTTTTGAGGCGATGAAGTACCCAGATGAGACTAACTCTATTTATGCTTTAAGTGTTGTTGAGCCCCTTGTGCAGGAAATATTTGAATTGGATGGGGTTGATGCACTGGCAGTGGCATTGGCCAAACATCTTGAGTTGGGAGCAACTCTTGATGTAGAAATAAGTGATGAGCTATACCACGCCGTTGGAGCATTGCATTCGCTCCCACCAATTGCTCCAAGGTATGAGCTTACTTCCGTTTTTGTACCAGAAACTCAGGCAAAATTGTTGCCTTCTATTGTGCAGGCACCTGAGTTGGAGCTCAAACCTCTCCCAAAGCATTTGAAGTATGCTTTTCTCGGGGACAATGAGACACTGCCGGTCATCATATCTGCACACCTGTCACCAGGGCAAGAAAACAGACTAATTCGTCTTCTTCGGGATCATAAGGAGGCGATTGGGTGGAGTGTAGCAGACATCAAAGGAATTAGCCCCTCCTTATGCATGCATCGGATCCGGCTTGAGGATGATGCAAAGCCGGTTAGACAAGGGCAACGGAGATTGAACCCATTGATGATGGAAGTGGTCAAGAAGGAGATACTTAAACTCCTAGAGGTGGGAATCATCTTCGCCATCTCAGATAGTCCTTGGGTGAGTCCGGTGCAAGTAGTCCCGAAAAAGGCGGGAGTAACTGTTGAAGAGAACCAAGAGGGTGAGATGGTCCCGGTGAGGAAACCCACAGGATGGCGCCAGTGCATTGATTACCGGCGTCTGAATGCTGTGACAAAAAAGGACCACTTCCCCCTACCTTTTATTGATCAAATGATAGAAAGGTTAGCTGGCCGTGTCTATTATTGTTTTCTTGATGGTTTCTCTGGTTATTTTCAGATAGCGATAGCACCAGAGGATCAGGAGAAAACTACTTTCACCTGTCCTTTCGGTACATTTGCATATCGGAGAATGCCTTTCGGCCTCTGCAATGCTCCAGCTACTTTTCAGAGGTGTATGGTAAGTATATTCTCTGAATACGTAGAAAAGATTATTGAGGTGTTTATGGATGATTTTAGTGTATATGGAGATAGTTTTGATGAATGCCTTGATAATCTAGCTTTAATCTTGAAGAGATGCATCGAAACAAATCTAGTTTTAAATTGGGAAAAATGTCATTTCATGGTGGATCATGGTATTGTTTTAGGGCATGTAGTGTCGTCCAGAGGTATAGAGGTAGACAAGGCAAAAGTCGATATTATTTCTGCTTTACCTTACCCCGCAAGTGTGCGGGAGGTGCGCTCCTTTTTGGGTCATGCAGGGTTCTACAGGAGATTCATAAAAGACTTCTCGAAAATTGGAGCGCCCCTGTTCAAGCTGTTGCAAAAAGATGTAGCATATGACTTCACCGAGGAGTGCAAGGTGGCATTTGACAGATTGAGGGAGTCATTGACATCACCACCTGTTATCCAACCTCCAGACTGGAACCTCCCATTTGAGATAATGTGTGACGCGAGTGACTATGCAGTGGGAGCGGTGCTGGGGCAACGGATTGGCAGAGCTGCACATGCAATCTACTATGCGTCGAAGGCGTTAAATGGAGCTCAGCTCAACTACTCTACCACAGAAAAAGAATTGCTAGCTGTGGTTTTTGCATTAGAAAAATTTAGACCTTATTTGTTAGGTGCAAAAATAATAGTTTTCTCTGATCATGCAGCCTTGAGATACTTGATGACGAAGAAGGATGCTAAACCAAGGCTCATCAGATGGATCCTGCTTCTTCAAGAGTTTGACTTGGAGATTAAGGATAAAAGTGGGGCAGAAAACTTAGTCGCTGATCACTTGAGCCGCCTGCTTGCTCATAAGGAGGAGCCACCATTGAGGGAGGCGTTTCCAGATGAGCAACTATTGGCCATTGACTCGTCTACTCCCTGGTATGCCGATTTGGTAAACTTTCTAGTGACTAATCAATTGCCTGCAGGGTGGCCAAAGGCTAAGAGGGACAAGTTGAAGAGTGATGCCAAGTATTACATTTGGGACGACCCGTACCTTTGGAGACAGTGTTCAGATCAAGTGCTCAGAAGGTGTGTAAGTGCAGGTGAATTTCACTCCATTTTAAATTTCTGTCATTCGTTTGCATGTGGAGGGCATTTTGGGCCCAAACGAACAGCTCGCAAGGTGTTGGAGAGTGGTTTTTACTGGCCTACTCTGTTCAAAGATGCTTATTTATTCTGTAAATCCTGTGATAGGTGCCAAAGGGTGGGGAATATTTTTCGTAGGGACCAAATGCTTCAAACCCCCATGTTGTTTGTTGAAATTTTTGATGTTTGGGGGATAGATTTTATGGGTCCTTTTCCCTCATCTTTTGGTTTCCTATACATTTTACTTGCTGTGGATTATGTGTCTAAATGGGTGGAAGCAAAAGCCACCCGTAATAATGATTCTAGAGTGGTTGCAGATTTCTTAAAATCTAATATCTTTGCCCGTTTTGGAATGCCAAGAGCTGTGGTTAGTGATAGAGGGACACATTTCTGCAACAAGACTATCACTGCCTTGTTTCGAAGATACGGTGTACTGCACAAGGTATCCACACCGTATCACCCGCAGGCAAACGGTCAGGCCGAAGTGTCAAACAGGGAAATCAAGTCGATCTTGGAGAAGATGGTGCGTCCGGACAGGAAGGATTGGAGTTTAAAGCTAGAAGACGCACTATGGGCTTATAGAACCGCGTATAAGACGCCAATTGGGATGTCTCCTTATAGACTTGTTTTCGGTAAGGCTTGCCATCTCCCCGTGGAGTTCGAACACAAGGCGTTTTGGGCAGTGAAGCAGTGCAATATGGGATTAGATGAAGCAGGGGCCCAAAGGAAATTGCAGCTACAAGAGTTAGAAGAAATACGAAATGAGGCGTATGAAAATGCCACGATCTATAAGGAGAAGAGTAAAATCTTTCATGATCAGCAGGTTTCTAGGAAAACTTTTGTAGTGGTGCAAAAAGTCCTCTTGTACCACTCAAGGCTTAAACTTTTTCCCGGTAAGTTGCGTTCTCGTTGGATTGGTCCATTTGTCGTTTCTAATGTGTTCCATTTTGGTGCAGTGGAGATCCAAAGCTTAAAAACGGAGAAAAAGTTCGTGGTGAATGGCCATCGCCTAAAGCCTTATTATGAGGGATTCGCTTTTGAAGAGGGAGGAGTTGTACACCTCCAAGATCCACTTGATTTTGCTTGAGGGTCTTGGCTATGTCTAGCCAAAGACATTAAAGAAAGGCGCTGTTTGGGAGGCAACCCAAGACTATTTGTTTTAGTTTTCATGCATTTTTGAAGTTTTAGTTAAGTGTTAAGGTCAATTAATGGTTGGATGTTTGGTGGCAGGGAATTAGTGTTTAGGCGTGCCCGCGCCAGGTGGTCACGCCTGAAGAAAAGGAGATGCTCGCTCAGGTTCTGCGACCTACATAGCAGTTAGACGTGCCCACGCCAGTTGGTCACGCCTGACGGAGGAAGTGTTCGCTCAGGTTCTGCGGACCACATAGCAGTTAGACGTGCCCACGCCAGGTGGTCACGTTCGAGGGGAGGAAATGTTCGCTCAGGATCTGCGAACTCCATAGTAGTTAGGCGTGCCCACGCCAGGTGGTCACGCCAGAGGGAAGAAATTTTCGATCAGGATCAGCGGACTCCATGGCGGTTGAGCGTGCCCACGCCAGGTGGTCACGCTAAAAAAAAAAAAAAAAAAAAAAAAAAAAGAAAAAAAAAAGTGAAAAGACCAAATTGCCCTTGAAAAAAAAACAAAAAGGAAGAAAGGAAAATTTTCAAAGGACCCGTAGCCCTACTCCTTCTTTCTTCTTCTTTCTTTTTTTTTCCTTTCTTCTTCTTCCTTCTTTTCTTTCTTTTCTTCTTTTCCTTATTTAGCTTGGTCCGCCGCCGCACCGCACGCCGTCACTCCTCGCTGCCTGCCGCCGCCCGTCGAGCTGCCGCCACTGACCAGCCGCACTCCGCTAGCTCGCCGCCCAGTCCGCCGCTGCCTTTCCCTCCTGCGCTGGTCCAGATCCATCCAGCAGCAGCCGGAGTCGCGGACCACAGCCCGCGCCCACAGCCCGCTCGCGCCTGCAACGCCAGCGCGCCGCCATCCGCGCCTGCTGCCCAGCCGCGTCTCGTGCCACCAGCAGCTTCCCCATCTGCCTGCTGCCCAGCAGCATCTCTCCGCACGCCAGCTCCATCCTCTAGCCGGCGCGCGGCCTCTCGGTCTGCACAGCCGCCCCCTGCACGACTCAGCCCAGCAGCGCCGCACATCACAGCGCGCGCCCGACGGCAGCTTGTCCACGCAAATTTCCTCTAGCAGGCGCTCGACGAGCAGCGCAGGAGCACCTGCGCGCAGCTGATCAGGCCGAGCCCCTACATTCCAGGCGCACTCTGCACCTTCCGCGCCCTCTGTACCGGCCGTAGCCCACTGCTACTTCAAAAACTCTGGTGACTTCTTATTTAATTTACTGTCACTTAGCTGAGGCCAGATTGTTAATTTTTACTTTCTTGATTTTGGGTGCTGCGATAGATTGTTCATTAATTGTCGAATTTTGTGTGCAAATTTTACGGTGATTTTCGAGAAGGGAAGTTTTTGCCGGGGTTGCTTGTCTGCTTGTTTTTTGGGGGGGGATTTGCTGCGTTTGTTGAACCAAGTGGATTGTGGGTTGATTTAGGTGTGTTTGGAAAGTATTTTGCACAATTCCTGTGATTGGGACTCCTTTTACTGAATCAACTCCCTGTTGACCTCTTGTGCGCACATTTGCCTAGCCTCTGCCCTATCCAATACACCAAATGACTAAACCAAAAACCAGAGGCAAGAACAAGCCTTCCACGCCCTCCACTTCCACCCCTCAGCCTACGGTCCCCTTAGATGGACCTGCCCCATCGACGGGGCCTGGAGGGCCTCGTACCCGCCTTGGACGGAATAGGGAGGTTCATATCTCCTCTCCGGCCCATTTTGGCGGCCATTTGACCTTCACCCGGGCTGCCGACAAGGAGCGGTATGCATCGGCTTGCACAAGGAAGATTATTCCTTGTAAATACATCCATGGCCCTACACTTGATATTTTAAACCTGAGGGATGAAGTCACGCAGCACTTGACTAACGTAGGTTGGACCCGCTATGCTTCTATCATTTTACCTGCTTTCACTGAACTGACGTGGGAATTCTATGCTACCTTTGAACTTAATATTCCTGATGAATTTTCCGTTACCACTCCTGGGGTAGTGAGGTTTCGATTAATGGGTAGAGAGTTCATCCAATCTATAACTGAGTTTAATTTGGCTTTTGGGTTTATTGATATTCCCTACTCCCAGAGTGAGGAGTACATGCACAGTGTGTGCGAGTACTCGGAGCCATTTTTCTCTCATTACCTTGATTATTGGAGTGGTTTGTCAGTTGACCGACAATGCTATGACCCCAGTCAGTCTAAGGCCTCTTATCTTAAGAGCGCCGCCTACCGCTATTTACATCGATTCATGGCCTATAGTTTCTCAGGTAGGAAGGATAGCTCGGGTACTCTGACTAAGCCCGAGTTCTTTTTCGTTTGGTGCATGGTCACTCGGACTAAGGTCAATGTGGGTGGCTGGTTTGCCCTCCAGCTCCGAACTGTGCTAACTAAGAAAAATAAGCCATTAATCTTAGGCTCATTTATCACTCAGTTGGCAGTGAATCTTGGAGTTTTGGACTTAAATAACCATAATTTGCATCGTGCTTGTACTATGGAACCTCTCGATTTGGTTTGTTTGGAGCGAATGGGTCTTGTGCGACAGGTTAATGGCGTTTTCCAGTTTGCTCCCCCGGGGCCAATCTCTGTTCCTCCGAAGCGCAGCGCTTCCAAATCCACTGCCCCGGAGGCTGGTGGTCCTTCTACGGATACACCTGGACCTTCCTCTTCGGCACCCCCACCATCTTCCTCCGTCGATAGCCAGCTTGCAGCTCTTCGGTTCCAGATGCAACACATGGACAATCGTATGGATCGAATGGAGGGCCAAATGGCCGGCATGGCCCAGAATTTAGCGCAGTACCTCCACCACGTGGGTTTCCGGCCACCGTGCCCTCCACGACCTTAGTTCACCTCTGCCCCGCCATATTAAGGGAAGTGTCGTGCCTTTATCGCTTTATTTTCCTCTTTATCCGCTTCCATTGGGGACAATGAAAGGTTTAGGTGTGGGGGAGGGTTAACTATGCTTTGGTTGTGCTTTTCGTTGTCTGATTGAGTTTTTCCTTGCCTTAGTAGTTGTCTTTTCTTTGAACGATGATGAATGCGAATTGGGATATAAGCGTACATAGTAAGTTCATGCCATGGGGTGTTCCACTTTCCTTGATACTGAATTGATTGATTAATATGCTGAACTTGACATCCATTTGATCACTTGTGCGATTTTTGGGCCTAATTTTTCGTTTTGTTGAGTGATTAGTGCACATGGTTTGTCATTCTAGAACTTGCTCGGTTATGCATGTCAAGACCACATTTTAATGAATTTAATGCATTGAAATGATAGGGCACCTAGGAATGAGCCATTTTGGACTTTCTTACAACTCACCCTTGGATTATTTTACCATTAGGGAGCCAAGTTGAGCTTTACATCCTATTTTTCGCTTAAGACCCTAGTTTTTAGCCGCAAAACCTCTCCTTAGACTTTTTGAACCTTGTGTGAAGAAGTGCTTTGATTTCATTATACAGAATTTTGGAGTATTACTTGAGGGGCATCATACCTATCTATGAAAAAAAAACAAAAGAAAAAAGAAAAAGAAAGGTGCAAAGAAGACGAAGTGCAGGAAATCAACAAGGTTGATTCTTATGGTGCTGGTTGGGAGTTATTGTACAAAACTTATAGCAAAAAAAAAAAAAAAAAAAAAAAAGAGGAGGAGAAAGAAAGAGTCAAAGGTCGTGGCAAGTGCTAATTCACTTCGCTCGTGTGATGGTTGAGATGCCTTTAAATTTCAAATGTGCAAGAATCTGTGTAATGAATTTCTGAGCACTTTCTTTATACTTTTATCCTACCTTTCTACTCTTTTTTTATCCTACCTTCTCACCCTAGCCCCATTACAACCTTTTGAAGTCCCTTGATTGCTGCATTTAAATTCATAAGTAAGTGGTGGAGATATGATATAAGAGCAAGCTTATGGTAGTGCCATTCTATTGTGTTGATTTGAGAGCCATCTTATATACATTTAATATACACTTTGGAGTGAAGGAGTGCATTTTGAACTGCGAGTAGTGTTGATTTGGTATATTCTGATTTCGATAAGGTTATTGAGGAACTTGGAATGCCGTTCTTAGTGTGAACTGCTGTGATTTGCTTAGCGTCTCGATTTTACTTCTGAGTTAATTATGCTTGAGGGCAAGCATAGTTCAGGTGTGGGGGAGATTGATAGGTTGCATTTTAGTGGGTATTTTGGGCATTATTGCACAACTAATTGATTAAATATTTTCACTATTTGGGTGGATTCTACTGATATTTCGCTTTGATGCTAATTGCAGGATTGGATGCTGTAAAGTGCTTAAAATCAGAATTTAGAGGATTTGTCGTACGTGGGGCCCGCTTGAGAAGCTGAAGGCATTTAATTGTAATAGATTTTTACTTTATTTATATATTTTTTATTTGTGGGAGGTTTAGGTTTTCTTTTTTGTGGGCCAATGAGTATTCCCTTTTGACATTGGGCTTCATCGGTTGGCTTTTGAATGACACATGAGAGCCGCAGCTTTGGGGGGTAGAAGGAACAGAAACAAGTTTTGCTTCTTGGCTGGTGTATCATTTTCTTCCTTTGGTGATGGTTGACTTGGGACCTACCAACTGTTTGTGAATTGGTCTTTGACCAAAATCAACGAATTGAAGGATTTCCTCTCGTATGTCTCTTGAGCAATAGAAAGAAAGAAAACAAAGTGCAGCCGCCATTGTTGACTTGGTGGGTTCCCTCTTTACTCGATTGTGACAATAAAATTGGGAGTCCATCTAACGTATGCTTTAGAGGAAAATTGGCAGCAATAGAAAAGCTTCCTTGCGTTTTCCTCTGGGCTGACCGAAGCGAAGGAAAAGTGCTCTGCAAAACTCCCCCAAACTCCACGCGCCGCGCCCTTCCATTAATGGAGGGCTAATTCTCTAATTCTAGTCAAGGGACAGCTGATGAATTGGTTCAATTAATGCTGTGAGATCTAAACCGCTTTTAATTATTTCCTCCGTTTATTGGTATTCATATGTTCTTTGCTTTTAACTGTTATAGCTCTTGTGTATGATTGATTAGTGCGCAATAATTAATTATTCATATAGGCTATTTTGCTAAATAGAGGTAATTGAATCCGTAATTGTTCGTTACCTCTATCCCAGTAGCAACTGGTATAATTGGGTTTACGTCAGGGGAATATATGATCTAGCTTAAATAAACCCTCGTAGCGTGTTTATTGGTAAGGATTGGGCCTTTCTAATTATTAATGCAATCTGGAAATTGAATCCTACGGTCGTACCTAGGGTTGTTTTTGGGTTAGAGAAATAGCTAACGGTCGTACCTTGGCTATCGATAAATTAAGGAAGGGTTGGTTGTTTAGCGCGTGCGAGACAACTAGAACCAATCTATTAGTAAATGTTGGAATTACCTTTGAATCAATGATCAGTGCAAGAACCAGTTCTGAAGTATACCCTTGGCTAGAGTTTCTCTCATTTATTTCTTCTAATTAATTATTTTCTGCATTTAATTTGTTTAGTTGGCATTTGATACCAAAACCCCCCATTACTCTTGATTTGGAAAGAAACAAATATCTCTCCAGTCCCTGAGGAGACGACCCTGCTTACCACTGTCTACTAGTTAGGGAATTCAGTTAAATAATTAATTCAGGTATATCGGATTAAGCAAACTCTTCGGGAACAGGGTGAATCAAGTAACCCATTGCACACCTAGAGTCCCTGCTCCAGTACTCGAATTGATTACTAGCTGTTCCAGGTGGTAGTTAGGATTTATTTATTATTGCACAGGTTCGGCACCTGTCAATTTTTGACCAACCACTTCGGCAGGTCCTGTCGCGACCGGAGGCCTCTGGACGCCTCACCAAGTGGGCCATCGAGTTGGGAGAGTATGACTTATCCTATGAGCCTCGCACGGCAATTAAAGCCCAGACTCTTGCGAATTTCCTTGCCGAGCTCACTTTTGAAGAAATAAATGAGACCATCTCGGCTACCACCCAGGCTGTCACTTCGGCCACCCCAGAGCCTCAACGATGGACCTTGCATGTGGATGGCTCATCCAATAGTGAGGGTAGTGGAGCCGGTTTGCTCCTTGAAGACCCCCAAGGAGAGATTTGCTCGTATGCCTTGAGGTTTGATTTTGCAGCCTCAAATAATGAAGCCGAATACGAAGCAGTCATCGCCGGCCTGCAATTAGCTCGAAAGCTCGAGGCCGCGCATATCATGGTCTATAGCGATTCCCAACTCGTCGTGTGCCAAATATTAGGTGAGTACGAGGCCAGGGAAGAGGTGATGCAGCGTTACCTCTCCAAGGTACACCAACTGGCCACACACTTCGAGTCCTTTGAAATTCAAAGAATACCGCGGTCACAAAATAGAAGGGCTGATGCTCTCTCCCGGCTTGCTTCTACCTCTTTCTCCGATCTGAATAAGACAATTCTGGTAGAAGTTCTGGCTGAGCCAGGATATCTAGCTGAGGTTGTGTACCCCGTCTACCCTGGGGACACCTGGATGGGACCCCTGACTCGATACCTCAGCCGGGGTGAGCTCCCAGAGGACCGACCTGAATCACGGAAGCTTCAACGGAAAGCGGCCCGATACACCCTCCGGCAAGGCCTCTTGTACAAGAGATCCTACCTCGGCCCCTGGTTACGGTGTATCACCCCGGAAGAAGGCGAGAGAATCCTCGAAGACATTCATGAGGGACTCTGTGGTGCCCACGTCGGTTTCAGGTTGCTCGTGAAAAAGGCTTTGCTTCTCGGGTACTTTTGGCCCACCATGAGGGTGGATGCCCAGGTCATGGTCCTTTGTTGTCCTTCTTGTCAACACCATGCACCTGAGCACCACCAACCAACTAATCTTATGATCCCCATCACCTCGCCATGGCCGTTCGAGCAATGGGGGACTGACATAATCGATCCATTCCCCAGAGCCCCAGGCAACTATGCCTACGTGGTGGTGGCAGTGGACTATTTCACCAAATGGGTCGAGGCAGAACCCCTGAGAAGCATCACCGGGATGGCTGTTCAAAAATTTTTCTGGAAAAACGTGGTCTGTCGCTTTGGACTGCCTCGAGTCGTCATCTCGGATAACGGAAAGCAGTTCGCTGATAATCCTTTCAAGGCGTGGTGTGAGAACTTGGGGATCAAGCAACACTTCACCTCGGTGGGGCACCCTCAGGCAAATGGACAAGCCGAAAACTTCAACCGAACTCTCCTCCATGGCCTCAAGACCAGGCTTCACCGGGCTGGATCATCGTGGATGGAAGAGCTCCCCAACGTGCTGTGGTCCTACCGAACAACGCCGAGGTCAGCGACTCAAGAAACGCCGTTTTCCCTAACCTATGGATCTGAGGCCGTCGTTCCAGCTGAGTTCATCACACCCAACCCGCGAATGGCTGCGTATGCGGCCGAAGTGAATGAAGAAGAGCGGCGAGTTGACCTCGACCTCGCCGAAGAGAAACGTGATGTGGCCGCGGCTAAAGTTGCTATCTACAAAAATATCCTAGCTGGCTATTACAATGCTCGGGTCAGACACTTAAGGTTCAGTCCGGGTGACCTCGTGCTCCGG